>NW_018165036.1:1010696-1014036 GCF_001263595.1 Phalaenopsis equestris | reverse complement strand
AGTAATACACAAGAAGTTGTCCATAGAAAGTCCATAGAAAAAGTGGTGTTACAAATGTGAAATCAATTACAAAGTCAAGGAGCTACAATTAGAAATGTTGACAATCAACTTGGGTAAATAACAAATTCATTAAGTAAGAGATACCAAGGAACACTTCCTAGTAATACTAAATCAAATCCAAAAGACTAGAATAAAGAGCAAGTAAAAGCCGTTCAACTTAGAAGCAAAAGAGAGTTGGAAGGTAGGGTTTAAAAAGAAATTGAAGTAGAGAGAGAAGAAATTGAAGAATCAAAAGAGGATGCTCCAAAAGATTCTGAAAGAGCTATTTCTTCGCTGAAAATTGATTTGGAAAAACCACCACCTCCATTTTCTCATAGACTTCGTCAGCAGAAGTTGGATAAGCAATATTTAAAATTTCTAAAAATATTTAAGAAGCTTGCAATTAATATTTCATTTGCTAAAGCCTTAGAACAAATGCCAAGCTATGTAAAGTTTATGAAGGATATTCTCAACGAGAAATGGAAGTTTCAAGATAATGAGACTGTTGCACTTAATGAGGAGTGCAGTGCTATAATTCAGAAAATGCTTCTTGAAAAGCTAAAAGATCCTGGTAACTTGCAATTTCATGTGCAATGAGAGACAAAATTTATGGGAAAACTTTATGTGATTTAGGTGTAAGCATTAACCTTATGCCATTATCAATATTCAAAAGATTGGGATTAGGAGAAATAACCCCTACTACTGTAACTCTGTAGTTTGCAGGTCATTCAATAACATACCCTAAAGGAGTTATAAAAGGTGTCCTAGTGAAAGTGGATCAATTTATCTTTTCTGCTGATTTCATTGTGCTAGATATGGAGCTATGTGCTAGATATGGAGGAAGATAAAGAGATACCTATCCTTTTCGGGAGACCTTTCCTAGACACAGGAAGAGCAATGATAGATGTGCAGAAAGAGGAACAAACAATGCTCGTCAATGATTAAACTATTACTTTCAATATTTTAAGATCAATGAAACATCCTGAAAAAGGTAAAGATGATGAAGGTAAAGATGATGAATGTAAGATGATGAATGTTATAGGATGGATGTCATAAGATATCTAAGTGAATGTCATTTCAAAATAACTTATGAAGAAAAAGATTTGGATCACGAGCATGAAGAGGAATTAGATCGATGTGAAGAAATTTTTGATGAAGATTCAAACTATGTTCAAGAAAGTTTTGAAATTTTGGACACGATAAACAAAGATAAATCATTTTGTTTGTCAATTGAAATACCTCCAGAACTTGAGTTGAAGTTACTTATTGAACATTTAAAATATGTCTTCTTAGGACATTCCTCTACTTTACCTTCAATTTGTTTGCATAGAATTGATATGGAAGAAAACTGCAAACCCAGGGCTGATCCTCAAAGGAGACTGAATCCTCTTATGAAAGAAGTTGTTAAGAAAGAAATTTTAAAGTGATTAGATACTGGAATTATCTGCCCTATTTCAGATAGTGCATGGGTTAGTCCAATTCACTGCATTCCTAAGAATGGAGGACTAACTGTAACTGTGAATGAACATAATGAATTAATACTTATTAGACAAGTTATAGGGTGGCGAATAAGCATTGATTATAGAAAATTAAATCTTGCCACTAGGAAATATCATTTTTCATTACCCTTTCTAGATCAAATGCTGGATAGACTAGTTAAGCATAAATACTTTCATTTTCTGGATGGATATACTGGTTATCACCAAATACAAATATCTCTTGAGGATCAAGAGAAAACAACTTTTACCAGTCCTTATGGTACTTTTGTTTTTATAAGGATGCCCTTTGATTTATGTAATGCCCCTGCTACATTTCAAAAATGTATGATGACAATTTTTTGCGATTTAATTGAAAAAGGGATTGAAGTATTCATGGATGATTTTTCAATGTTTGAAAACTTCATTTGACTCATGTTTAGAACATTTATCTAAAGTTCTTAAGCGCTGTGAAGAAACAAATTTAGTCCTTAAATGGGAAAAAATGCCAATTTATGGTAGCAGGAGGAATTTTATTAGGTCATCAAATATCAGAAAATGGTATGGAAGTATATCCTGCTAAAATTTAAGTGATCGCTAATTTACCTTATCCAACAAATGTAAGGGAAATTAGGAGTTTTTTAGGACATGCTGAATTCTACAGGCAATATATTAAAGACTTTTCAAAGATTGCTAAGCATTTATGCCATTTACTGGAGAAAGATGCAATTTTCAATTTTGATAAGGAATGCCTAAATGCTTTTAATTTATTAAAAGAAGATTTAGTCACTACACCGATTATACTTTCACCAAATTGGGGAAAACCTAGTGATTTTGCTATAAGAGCTATTTTAGGAGAAAGATAATATAAAATTTTCAAAGTAATTTACTATGCTAGTAAAACTCTTAATGAAACTCAAATCAGTTATACAACAATTGAAAAAGAGTTATTAAGAATAGTATATAGTTTTGATGAATTTAGATCATATTTAATTGGAACTCATTGTGTAGCGCATACAAATGATTCTGCTATTAAATACTTAATTGAAAAGAATGATGCTAAACCTAGTCTTTTAAGATGGATTCTTCTTTTGCAAGAGATTGATTTTGAAATAGTAGATCGAAAGGGGACTGAAAATCAAATTACTGATCATTTGTCCAAGCTTGAGTTAGAAAAACCACTCTATTTTGAAAAATAAATTAATGAACATTTTCATATGAAACATTGTTCACTATTAATGAGTGGCGTGTTCTGTGGTATGCCCACATTGTGAACTTTATTGTTAGCGATATTATACCCTATGAAATAACATACCAACAAAAGAGGAAATTTATTTTTGAAACTAAAACTTATTTTTTGGATGACCCGTTTTTATATAAATAAGAAAATGATCTCATTATTCGAAGATGCGTACCTTTAGAAGAAACTTATGAAATTATTAAAAAATGATATAATTCTGATTTTGGGGGACATTTTGGTGTTGATAAAACAACATACAAAATTTTATAATCTGGAATATATTGGCCTACAATTTTTATAGATGTTAATGCTTATATCAAAATTTGAGATAGATGCCAACGAGTAGGCAATATTTCTAGAAGAAATGAGATGCCCTCAATTATATGCTAAAAGTTGAAATATCATATGTTTGGAGTTTAGATTTAATGGGACCATTTATACCATCTTTTGAAAATTTATATATTTTGTTAGCAGTGGACTATGTATCCAAATGGATAGAAGTTGTTGCTTTACCTCGATATGATGCTCAAAGTGTTGCAAAATTTTTGAAAATAAACATATTTTATAGATTTGTGATGCCGAGAGT
>NW_018165036.1:1010071-1010411 GCF_001263595.1 Phalaenopsis equestris | reverse complement strand
CTAATATTTGGGAAAGCTTGTCACTTACCAGTTGAACTTGAGCATAAAGCATATTGGGTGATTAAAAAGTTCAATTATAATTTGAAAGATGCTGGTGAGAAAAGGTTATTGTAATTAAATGTGCTTGAAGAGATAAGAAATGAATCTTATGAGAGTGCCAAGATTTGTAAAGATAAGATGAAGAAGTGGCATGATCGAATGATTATTACCAAAAATTTTCAGCCAGGGCAACAAGTTTTGCTATATAAAGCAAGGTTAAGATTATTTTAGGTTAAGATTATTTTTAGGCGGATGGGCCCATTTGTTGTTATAAAAGTTTATCCTTATGGAGCTGTGGATA
>NW_018165036.1:1006350-1010061 GCF_001263595.1 Phalaenopsis equestris | reverse complement strand
TGGAGCTGTGGCTGTGGATATTGAAGATCCTAAGTCTGAGAAAATATTTAAATTTAATGGACATAGACTGAAACCCTATTTTATAGGGGATCAACAAAAACTTAATGTGTAATGATTTTGGGCCAACTAGAATAAGCACTGGTTAGATCGGTCTGACGACGTGAAACCAAGCGCTTTGTGGGAGGCAACCCATAGTTATCAGAGTATTTTTATTTTGATTGTTGTTCTGTGTGTGATTAAAAAAATTGGGGTAGTATTTTTCAAACTATTATTTGTTAGTAAGGATTTTAAGACTTTATTTAGTGACCCAAACATGTTAGAATGAGAATTTGGATGTTAAGTTGACTAGTGCAAAAATGTACACTGGCGCTTAAGCAACAGATTCAGTGCTTAAGTGCGACAGTTTAAACACATGTGTAAAATTATTATTCTAGAAGGTTTAACTGCCAATTAGTTTATAAAAACATACCAAGGTAGTTTCTAAACATGTCTAGGAATTATTGGAAGGATTTAGGCCTATAAATAGAATGGTTTTATGAAGAAATTTCACCCCTGATCATTTCTAGCCCTAAAAGTCTAAGAGAAAGTGAGATTTAGAGAAAATGTCTTCTGGGAGAAGGATTTGAAGAAGAAGCAAGAAACCATGAGGAAGAGGTTCATTAGTCAAAGTGCACAAGAAATGTATAACGATTTCTTAGTCGTTAGTATTGAAGGGATATCAAAGAAGATCAACTAAATGGAGAATACTATGGCTTTATTGGAGACCAAAGTACTTGAGTTGCATGCACATCTAGAGCATATTGGATGGCAATTAAAGATGTCATTTAGCCACATAAGTTATATAGAGGAAGCTGATAAGGCGATGTTCATAAAGTAGAAGTGGATTGAAGAAGATAGTATCAGAGCTCGTCACCACCGTCTGTTTTATCAACTCTATATTCCTGGAGAGACTAATGAAAGACAAGAATTTATTCCTTCGAATGAAGAATGGATTTAAGTTTAATGTTAGAATTTCTATGTTAGAAGTAGTTATTTTCAAGTGGTTTAGTGTTTAAGTCTTGTTTTTAGTATTTATGACTTCTTATATGTGTTTAATGGTGAAATGATTGTCATGTATTTGTATTTATAAAAATTTTCTCATCCAAGACTATTTGGTGTGAGAATTAAGTGTTTAAAGTAATTTGTACTTGTTTGTGAATTAATTTTAGTTTTTCTGTGTGAAAATTTATGTTTTTTTCAGCCTCAAATTGAAATAGTTATTATGGAGCATTTTAAGAGAGATGGGAGTTATAGGAAGTTGAAAATAGTCATTAAGTGATATGAGACCATTTTGGGGTGGTTTACTTAGGAAAATAGTGAATTTTACTTTAATTTGAAAATTTTGAAAATCGTGCACTGGCGCTTACACGCCACATCTCGCGCTTAAGCTCGAGCAAACCCGAGAGGCCCGAGAGGCGGGCGCTTAAGCGCCACTTACCAGCGCTTAAGCGCTGGTTAATGAAAACCGGTTCGCGAACGGTTAAAAGTGAAATTTTGGCCAGAAAATCACCATTTTTATGCCTCCCGTCACCTTCAACTTCTCTAAATCATGATTTTAAAAGGCTATGGCACATTTAAATTGAAGATTTCTTAGTGAAATTGGTGGAATCAAGTGAAATTTGCTAGATCCAAGTTCCTTGAGGTAAGAGCTTTACTTCTACGCATAAATTTTGGATGTTCACCATGTATTTTGAGCACATATGGAGAAATTCAAAAATTCACAATTCATGGTGAAAAATGAGAAAAAAATTTATGGAAATTGCATGGGAAGTGTAGATTATACTCTAGAAGTTTAGTTTAGTAATTTATACTTGATTTTTAAAGTTATTTTTGGAATTTATAAAATTTGTAGAATGACACTGAGAATGAAGAGGAGCAAAGGAAAGAGCCCTTTCGTTCGATTCGCGAGTAAATTTTTTAGTTTGAAGGCTCAAGATCGGTACAGTGATGCGTTGCAATCACAAAAACTTATTCAGGAGCTCTATTTTAGGAATCTAGGTGGAGATGTAGAGAATTTGATTGTTCGCCAATAGTGGGAACGATTATGTTGTTTCTCTATTATGGCGGTTATTTCTATTAGGGAGTTCTATGCAAATCTTCGCGTGTATCTGTTGTTTCTATTAGGGAGATTTGCAAATAATCGTATTAAGAGCATAATGTATCTGTTGTTTCTCTGTTAGGGAGTTCTATGCAAATCTCCCCGTGTCTAAGACAATAAAAATTTTTTTTAAGTAATATATCATGTAAGTAAATACAAGCGAGTCGGTTCATGAATATTAATAATTGAGTTGGACTAAGTTCAAATTTGATATGCAAATTATAGTCCTACTGAAGCATCAAATTATAGTCCTACTGAAGCAGATTATTACTAGATTATTTCTTACTTGACTATTGGGAGAGGACTTTTGAAGATCACTAATGAGAGGAGAGTCAACTTCCCAACTTTAAAGTTATGTGCACCTTCAAAGGCCTGACACAAATTTCTTTCTACTCGTCTACTACCAACAAATAATCTCAGTGAGGTGACCAGAGAGAGAGCGACATTAAATTATTGTATCCAGGAGAAAAAGCTCATCTACAAATGAGCTTTGATTTTTCAGACTATCATCAGTTCTGCCACTGCCGTTACTACTGCAAGTCTGGGATTTACTGCCTTGATCTTTTCTTTGTGTGACTAAGGTGGAGTTAAATATGATAGTTGGGAGGAAGTGTTGTTACCTTTAAAGCCCATCACTAAAGCTAATGTGAAGACTTATTCTGAGCATTCAATTTTTTTTTTGAGAGGAGGATGTTCTAGGGGTTATGGAATGAAGACATCTGCTACTTCTACATCTAGACCATCTACCTCACGTGCTTCTATATCTAGAGATATTTAAAGCTTTTTGCAGATCATACTGATAGGTATAATAGGAGAAAAAGCGATTATGAAGAGAAATTTCACTCATCAGTGGAGAGCCTCATTAGGGTTAACCAAGGAGTGCAATTTCCTCCATATCCTTGATACCCTGATTATGAGCCTGCAATAGTTTAGGATAGCGATGATTCAGAGGATGAGGAGTTTGAGGAGTTGAACTGAGAAATTTATTTTTATGATTGTAATATGATATGAACAATGTGGTATGGGCTTGCTTCATTTGCATCTGCGTGTTGATTTGAACTATGTGATGTGGTTTGAACTTTTATGTTTAAGTATGTTTAAGTGAGAAAAGTGAGAATTGTAATGTGATGTGTTTTCATGTTTTGGACTTGATACATGTATGTTTGTGTACTTGTTTAAATATTGTGAAGTGTGAGACTTTTATTTTTAATTTTATTGTAATGTTTGTGTTAGTTAGTAGTTTATTTTAAAATTCTAGGGTAGTAACTATTGTGAGTTTTGTGATTTAGTTAGTATAGAACTTAACTTAATTTTATGTCTTCTGTAAAGTTGAAAACCTTGCTAGCGTAGATCTTAAATTTCAAATTTAGTGAACTTCTACCTTATATTTTTTCTTTCATCATGTTTGTGAGTTTGTTTTTATGTTGAGATTGTGAAGTCAAGTTAGTATGTTAGTTTGCTTTTATGTTTATACCAACAGTTTAGAAGTCTATTGAATCCTACATATTGAATTGAAATGAAAATATTAGAAAATTTGATCAAAATTAATTTTACTTAAATTAATTTTACTCCTG
>NW_018165036.1:1005723-1006283 GCF_001263595.1 Phalaenopsis equestris | reverse complement strand
TTCCTGCTTATATAGATTTGATGCTAAACTATTTAATCTGATAAAAATTTAAGTTTGGGGGGATGAAAAATATTTTCAAAACATTAATTTTATTTGTTCTCAAATGAACTACAAGTGAATTTGATTTGAAAATAAAAATTAATCATGTATATGAAGTTATATTAAGGAAGTAAATTTTGACTTTTGAAATGAGTAAGAGAATTTAGTTGAAATTTTAAATAATGAAGAAAAACTTTAAGTTAAAAGTTTTTAGTGTAGAAAATGATTCATATAAGTAATTATTTTTAATAAAGAAACATTGTATTTTTGAAAGCTTTAGAAATTTAGACTATTATTTTTCATAATTAAATTTCTTCTATTAAAAATAATTTTGAAAGCTATTACTTTATTTATAAGTAAAAGTTTTGTATCAAGACTTTGCTTTACGAAAGGAAAAGTATAATTCAAAATTATTAATGGCCTATCCTAACATAGTAATCCTTGCCTAAAAATAAAAAGAAAAGAAAAGAGAAAAAGAAAAAAAAGAAGAGAAAAAGAAAAAAAAGAAAAGAAAAAGAAAA
>NW_018165036.1:982290-1005536 GCF_001263595.1 Phalaenopsis equestris | reverse complement strand
AACTCATATTTTCATCTTTCTTAACATTAGAAATTTCTAAACTTTAAGTTGGTCTCATTTACTGAATATTTTTTCTAAATTGGACTACTATATTTCTAAATCAAAATTTTATTAACTCCTAAAGAAACTCATATACATATCATACATATTTAGTTTTTAAAGATTGAAGTGTTACTTTAGAACAAGTAACATTTTAAGATTAGGGGATTTTGATAAGCCAAAAATATAGTGTTTTAGACACATTTTTATACCTATTTTTGAGATATTGCGCATTAATGGAAGTTATTTTTGTGTTTTTCTTTGCATTAATGGATATTGCGCTTTAATGGAAGGCATTTGTGTATTTTTCTTTCAGGTACAGGTAAAAAGAAGAAAAATACTTAAAGGAGTGAAAAAAATTAAATTTGGAGCAAATATGTCAAAAATTTGGAGCAAATATGTCTTTGGAGCAAATATGTCAAAAATGTGCAAAAGTGTTTTGGCGCCTAAGCGCCGGGTAAACAGAGAAGGTCGCGCCTAAGCTCTAGAGGCCCAACGCTTAAGCACCAGTGGAAGTTGTTGGATGAGTAAATTCATTTTTGTGAATTATGAAGAGATTTTTAAGACAACTATTGGCTTAATAGGTGGTCACAACCACCATGGACAAAAGTTATTGCGAAAGGATGCATCTCTTGGGGAAATACATCGAATCAAGACACATTTTGAAGAGATACCAAGGCACCTTTTAAAGAATTATAAAAGAAGGAAGATGTGGACTTTGAAAGAGGTCCTAAAAGTACTGGGAAAGTTTTGAAAGTTCAAAATTTGGGGTGTTAGTTGGACAGATTTTTAGGAACCCCATATTTATCCTTTTCTTTATTTTAGTTTTATATTGAGAGTGTTGTAAAAGAGAAGAGATTCAAAGGAACTTCAAGATTTTGGTGGAGGACTTAAGATAAATTTTTATCTTTTGTTTTAGACTACTTATAGTTTTAATTGAGTCCTGTTGTTGGTTTGACAATGATTTCTACTTTAAAACTAAAGTATGGTTTTGTTTTCTCAATGGATTCTGAGTAGTTTTCTTTATCTTTCTTCTTAAAATGATAAGTAACTAAGTGTTGGATGAAAGTTGTGGAGAGTATTGATCTTTAATGTTGGAAGAAGTTGTGATAATTTAAATCCATGTACTTCATTTACTTCTTGATTAGGCCAATTCAGATGTTAAAATTTTTTGTGAGAACATGTAAGAACTGGGCTGGTATTGTCTCAGTCAACAATCGGAAAGAATCACATGAGGTTGTATGAATGAGATTGTAGTTCATATGATTGAGTGCAAATAAATAAGAAAATATTCATTGAAGGGTGTAGAGTTAGAGGACTTTAAAGTGATAGGTTAAAGCCCTCCAACTTGGCTTATTGTTATAGATTCTGATACGAGATGTTAGCCCCTAGTTGGAGGGAATCGAGGGAACTATAGAGTGAGAGCTAGTATTTTTCTTGCCTAGCCAGTCTTCAGAACTATTCAAACTTTAAATTAGCCAATGTTCTTTATAGCATCTTGACCAAAGGAAAATATGTTGAGATTGTCATACCTATATTACACTATTTTTAATGATATTGCACTTTAAGAATGGATTTTGATTGATTAAAATTAGTGTTTTTAGCTCACATTTTTTTTGGGCTGAAATTTGGTTTTTATTTGAGCCCAATTTGAGTGAATCTTATGATTATTTCTTTATCATCAAAATTATCATTTAGATTATTGTAGGCTTAATAAGGTCCCAAATGATGTCTAATTTAGGCATGGAACCATCCATAAAAATCTTTTGATAATCCAGATGCACTAGTGGAATCTATTTTGAAAAATAATGCTTTGTGGAAAAAAATTTATGCGAGATCATTTTTTATGCATGAAAAACTAAAATAAAAAATTTTTACGTAAATAAGGTGCTCGATTATCATCATACTAATTTGCTTCTTATATGTGATAATGAAAATCATGTAACCTACATAATGAAATTATGATAACTACATTGATTTGTAGAGAAACTAATACTTTGCGATTAAGTATTGCTTTTCTAAAATATTTGTTCGTAGTTCTAATATTACTCCCTGTGGGATCGATATCTAGGACTCCATTAGAGCCCTATATTACTTGAGTCAAACGTATATTTGTGTTGATAACTGTGACTTTACAATTATTGAATATTTTATACATACATCTTTATCGAATATATAACTGTTATTAGGTTTTTGGTCTAGTTGCTGAGGAATTAAATCTTTTAGCAGCAGTATTAAATACTTATACTTTTAAACATATAAAAAGTCATTGTCACATCTCTAGTAAGGGTAAAGAATATTATTGTAAAGAATATTATTGCTCAGAATATTATTGCTCATACTTGGCACAACACAATATGCATACTTCCACAACATAATTCTTATACTTATTACTGATTTATGATAAGGAGAAAAATATTTTCATATTTAGCAATTTCCTTCTACAAAAACTCAAGTTATCTTTTTAAGTTTGTTTTGTTTTTGTCAAAATATTAAAATTACCAAAAATATTTAAATTGTATTTACTGTTAAAATGTCTTAATTTTAAATAATTAACTTTTTAAAAATAGAAAGTTTTTCAAAATGTTCATATTGAATATCTTCCCTGTGGGTTCGATTTTTAGGTTTTAATCAAAAAGTCCTATATTACTTGATAACGATACATATACTTGCATAGTATCTCAATATAAATTAAAAGTTAAATTCTTAATTTTCTAGATGATTAAGTTTTTAGTTTTGTTGCAAAATAAGAAAATATAAGTGAAAAATATAAACTCAATTATTGTTATACTATTGCATATAAGCAGTTATCGGGGATCACCTTCCCTCCTCTGAACCCCAAATTAAACCCATCCTTCGTCGCACTTCTCCATTGGATACTTGCACCAAACTCCTCTCCACCTTAGCTTATTGGCACCAGCCAATCAGAGCCTGAGGCCCTCCTCTTGGCCATGGCTATAAGAAGACCCATTCTTGGCTAACAAAATAGTGTGCCAAAAACCTTGTGAAAAATTTGCCAATTTGCTTCCATAGCCTCTCCAACCATTTTCCCCCATTGATATCCACTGCCTGAGCTCAATTTTGAGTTTAAAATCATGTGTGTTTTATGTGATTCCATTACAATCCACCAAAGCTTAAATTAAACTACCCAAAAGCTTCCTCAGACCAAACGAGGAAGTTCCCAATCAAACCCTTCCTATGTTGAGCACTCTAATCCACTTTTAGACCAAGGTCACATCACCCCTACATCAAACTCTTGCCTAGGCTCAACCTAAGTTGAAATTGGTGCTTGGAGGAGCTTCGTGGAGTCACAACGAACGTCTACAACTAACCCAATTGAGGCCTCACTTCTTGGGATAAATTATAGATCAGAAACCCTAAAATTGTACTTGATTTCTTCAATTATGAAGAGAATGATAATTTCAAATGTATCTAGTTCTATGGATGTGTTCGTCTTGACTAGATGAAGCTATTGGAACAAACGTGAGTGATTTAGATAAATATTGAGCGAGTTCGAAGCGTTTTAGTGTGGACGGTTCTTGGTTTAAAACAGATGGAGATGATGAACGAATGTCATTAATTTATGTGTGTATCGATACAACGGCGGAGGAAGAGTCAGACAAAGAGATGGTTCATAAAGTGCAGCCTGCATGGCGACCAATGAGGTGATATCGTTTAGTAGCGTCGCAATGCGCGTAAAGTTCGGAGAGTCGTAGGTTGATGTAGATAAGTAGGAAAATATGTTTTTATTTTAATTCCAGGAATTAGAAAATGCATAAATTGGTGCATGAAAAATCATAAAAATAAAATAAAATAAACATACTCTCTCGCTGAGTAAACAGAGGAGAATAATGTGGAATAAAAATAAAAATTATTTGACTTTTCTCAGACTTTTAATTAATTAAATACCTCTTAGACCATTTTAATTATAATTACGTATATGTCAATCACCATGGCTTGAAACTTTATGGGTTGACTCATGTTAATAGGGATGTTATCTGATTTTTCCAAGGTCAGAGAGCATCTCTAGCTTTGAAACCCTAATTTTGAAGCCTAGTCGTCTATTTTTGCTTAAAATAATTATGTAAATTAAAATATTAATCACAAAAATATGGGACTTTTTTGGTAGGTTCCCTTTGGTTAAAGTACTCTAGAAAAAATATAAATTAAGTTTAAATATTTATGTACATTACTATGGTTAATTAAATCATAAAAGTTCACTAAAAATAAAATAAATAAAATAATATTCAAAAATTGTAAAAAATGATTCCACACTGTACATAAAAATCATTTTAACACTGTAGAAATCATAAACTCATTTGAACTAATTTGATCACTAAAGTCTACTTTCTAAGTAGAATGACATTTTTTGTAATAAAATAAATATAATAAATTTATAATAATTAGGAAAATTAGGAAAAGTGATTTTCTGAATTCATTGTGGTCAAGGGCACTTAGGAAAAATAAAAATTATTTTGAAATAAATAGTTCATTTTTGAAAAAAAATTTTGAATTAAAAATAATTAAAAATAAATAAAATTTGTAAAAATATGAAAATACCTAAAATTGTTCTTAATTATTCCCTAGTCTCTGAGGACCCTTTAAAATATTTTTCTTAATTTTCTTGATTTAGTTATGTATTTTTAAATGCCAAAAATAATTTTTCCTTAATTTTCCAATAACATAATTATGATAATAAAAATAGAATTTGAAAAAATGAAAAGTTTGTTTCTCTAGGTTCTCTAGACTTAGAGAGATTTAAGATAAATATAAAAAGGAATTTTTGAAAAGAAAATATATTTTCTGTTTAATTAATAACTAAAATTAATAAATAATTATAATAATTAAAATATAATTTTAAAAATCATGAAATTTTGTCCAAGTGGTCCTCTGACCTAGGTGAACCTCTAATATTTTTCTCATGAACAGAAACTTTGCTTTAATTAGTAAAATAAATCATTGAAAATCCTATTCTTTTAGCTAAAATAATTATATAAAGTAATAAAAAAATTTTAAAAATCACATTTTCTCCTCTTATATTTTAATTGACCAATGAGTTTGGTACCATAAAAATTTCAAAATCATTTGAGTTATATTTAATGAGTTATGAAGTGGAGGGACCTAGTGGCAAAATGATAGTTTTTGATTTTGATGCCTTGATTAAAGTTTACGATTAACCAAAGGGGTAAGTGGGTAATTTTGATCATAGTAAACTCTTTTGGATGCTTGAAACATAATAGGCTAAGATTTAGAAACCAATTTGCCACCTTTTCATGATAAGGGTAGAATTGTAATTTTTTTTAGTTGTTATGACTTAGAAGTTAGTTTAATCGGATGGTACTAAAGTAGTGGGGTTAAGTTAGGAAGATAATATTTCACTTAATCGAAGCCCACTAATTGGTTGTTAAACGATAACATGACCCTTTAACGAGTATTGAATTTCATTTTATTTGATATTTTGATTATTACAAATTTACCCATGAAATTTTAATGGGCTTAGTAGTGAACTAGGCTTAATCCAAGATTTTTTAATGAGTTTTAGAAAGGATAATATAACTAATCACAAACATTTTAAAAGTACTGCAAGCCCAATTTTATCTAGAGTATAAAATCCCTAATCTCTGAGTTTGTCCTTTGGGGCGTTTATTCACATAACTTTTAAATAAAACATTAAGTGACTGTTTGATTACCCACTCATAAGGATAACTAAAGTATCAAGCTTCACTGAGGAGAGGGTACATTAATTCATTGATACTAAATCTAAATTAGGATCAAATGAACACAAAATGTTTCAACGGGAATTTAAAAGTGGTTTAGGGTTATTGCCCCAAAATTTTTTTAGGATCCTTTTGATACTTTGATGGACAATTGAACTTGTTATTCTTAGTTCAAGAAAATAATCCATTAAAACCATTAGGGATCCACCAAGTTATGACCTAGGACTCGATAAATACAACTTAAACAAGTTTTCTCGCTTCTCATTCCTGCAATTTATTTAAATTTCCTACAAAATTATATGTATGTCGTAAATTCTAACATTTCAGCGGGATTGCGAGAACATGATAGGTACGCATTTACATTTTTGCAATGCAATTTCTTTTTCTTTTACTTTACTACATTTTCTTACCTATTATTGCTTTACTTGCAAAGCCTTCTACAAAACTAAAAAATTACCAAACCATATTATTTTCAAAAATTAAATAATATTTTTCAAAAATAACAAGACAAATGATTTCATAACACGTCCTTTTGAATTTATGTGAGTCCCTCGGATGAGGTAACCTAGTTTAAATTAGCTTAACTACTCATTTAGGCTAAGTAAATTCAAAAGAAAATAGTGGTACCGGGATGAGGGAACACAGGTGTCAGTCGTCAAATTAGAAATTGTCGGTCGCTGGAATGGGATTCTCATCGCCCGCTTTAATTTAAAATATGTATATATATAATTTTGAAAAAGTAATATTTTAAGTTTTTAAAATACGAGACTGAATAAATCTCATATCTGCAATACTTTAAATGATCGAGCTCAACACCCAAACAATATATCTACCTTGCAGGATAGATACACTACTTGCTACTGGAGCTCTATTAAATAAACTAATGAATTTTATGACATCATTTAAATCTGCAAAAAAACACTTTTATGTTGACCGATAAGTTCCCCTATTTAATATGAAGGATTAAATAGGGTTCTTAACGTTTCCTATAAGGGCAAACCCCTATAGTTAATTACATCTTAGATAAACAAAGTTAACTAAAAATACTCTCAATTTAGATCTGTGAATATTGTCTTCAAGAATTTCAATGAGAAAGACTTTTTAAAAGATTAGACCCAAGGAGTATCAAAGGGGAAGAACTCAAATTTGGAACATTGTTGAGGAATCCAAAGGAAGAGAAACTCGGGGTTGTCACTGATCCTGAGGAGAACCTCGATGACTTCCCAAGCTATCCTATGGTTTGGCTTTGGTTTCGAGAAGCAAAAAATTATTTAAATGTTATATCCTGCCAATTTTACTAATTAGGGCTTACATTTCCATGACACGATCATACAAATAACGTGGAATATGTGAGGATTTAGGTCGTTCTGAACGACAACTTCGAAGCCTAAGGCGAGTTAGGGCTTAAATTGTATAACAAAGCTATACAAAAGCATAAAAATAAATTGAGGATTTATGTTGCACTAGGAAGACAACCTCAAAGACCTTTGGCTTATTTATTTAATCTTAAAGAAATATGTGCTATTGTAGATCCTCATGTTGTTATAGATTGCTATTGTAGATTACCAGCCATGGAGTTAGCTCTAAGCTCCTTGATGAAGTAGTAGTCCTAAAGTCTAAGGTCTAAAAGGTTTTAACAAATGTTTTAAAGTTATGGGGGAGGGGGTTAAAGTTAGTTAGAGTGACACCGATTAAGATCCCATGATTCTCTCATTCTGGTACCACTATTTTCTTTTGAACTTAGTTAGCTTAAATAAGTTGTTACACTTATTTAAACCAGGGAGATCTTATTAGCAACTGTTGGTTACCTCATCTAAGGGACTCCCTTAAATTCAAAAGGATATTTTAAATTTAGTGATATTTGAAAGAATTTATGGTTACCTTTGAAATAGTTTGTTTTAGATTTTTGAAAATGATTTTGATGTTTTTTTTGGCAAGTAAAGTAAAATGCACAACCAAGCAGTGATAATATTTTATAGCAAGAATAAATAACTTTAAATGCGCACCTTTCATCTTCTCGGCAATCCTATTGAAAGATTAGCTTTTGCAACATGAAATATAATTTTGTAGGAAATTTAACCAAATTGCAATGGTAGATGAAGGTGTAGCTACCAAAACTCAAACCATGGCTCAGTGAGACCCAAAAGATCTCAGTGGATGATTTCCTAGAACAAAAATAAAATAAGTTCAATCATCCATCAAAATTTCCAAGAGATATTAAAATGTTCGGGACACGGCCCCGAAAAAATTTTAAAATCCATTGAAATGTTTCGTGTTCTTTTTGAACTTATTATATTATTCCATTAATCATCTCAAAATTGAATTATCCCATTGCTCAGTAAACCTTAATATTTCAACTACCCCAAGGCAGGTAGATAGTCACTTAACATTTCATTTGACAGTTATATGAATGGGTACCCCAAAGGGTAAGTGCAAAGTCCTTAAGGATTTTAATGCCCAAAGTTAAAGTAGGGCATAAAGTGCTTGAAAGTGTTTATCAATTAATTAAGTCCATCTTTTCTAATCCCAATTAAGACAATTCTTACATATCAAATCTAGCTCACTATTATGCCCTCTTGATTTTAATATATTATTTTTTTAAAAGCAATTTTACATTAATTAAATATTAAGTAAAATGAAATCTTAATTCTCATTAATATTAGACTTAGCATCCAATCGTCAATTAGTGGGCTTTAAATGAGTGAATTGTTATCTTCATAACTTAAGCTCAATACCATAGGATCATCTTAATTGAATTATCTTCCAAATCATGACAATTATCAAAATTACAATTTTACCCTTATCATGAAATGGATGGGAAATTGGTTTCTACCTCTTAGTCCTTCATATTTCAATCACCCAACAATTTTTTATTATAATTAATATTACCCATTTACCTTTTTGATTGATCCTAAAATTGAATTAAGGAATTAAAAATCTAAAATTAACATTTTGCCCCTAGGGCTCTCTTTCTTATAACTTATTAAACAAAAGTCACTCAATCATGACTTAATTAAAAAACCAGAGGAGAAGATGTGGTCTTTTAGATTTTTTTTTCTTATTTAATTTATATGTTTATTTTAATTCAAAAATAGGATTTTTTCAATATTTATTTATTTAATTAATCAAAAGAAGATTTTTGGTCATGAGGGAATTATTTGAGGTTCACCAAGGTCAGAGAAACACTTGGACAAATTCCACGATTTTATTTTTAAATTATTTTTTAATTATTTTAATTGTTTATGGTTTTTTAGTTATTATTTCAAGATAAAATATATTTTAATTTTGAAAATTACCTTTTATATTTCTATTAAATTTCCCCAAGTTCAAAGAACTCAGAGAAACAAATTTCATATTTCTATGATTTATATTTTATTTATGATAATTATTTTAATTAGAAAATAAGAAAAATGTATTTTAGGCATTTAAAAATTTATAATTAATTTAGAAAAATTAAGAAAAATATTCTTCTGAGTCCTAAATGATCAAAAACAATTAGGCACACTTTAAACTATTTTCATGTTTTTTTGAAATTCTTAATTTTTTTTAATAATTTTTAATTTAAAATATAGCTTAAAAATAAAGTTTTTTCTAAAAGATAATCTTTATTTTTCTTAAGTGTGCCTAATCATAAGGAACTCAGAAAACATTTTTCATAATTTTCTCAAGTAAATTTATTTTAATATAATTATTTTTGTACAAAAAATTAATTTTTCTTAGAAAATCAACTTTAGTACTTTAACTTAATCGAATAAATTTCAAAATTTTTCAATGAGTCAACATGATGTTTCTTCACAATGTGGAATTGATTTTGTTAAGTTTTAAATAATACTTAATTCAAATAAATTAATACAAATTTTAGGCATTTAGTTAGCTATAAAAATATACAAAATTATCCAAACTAGCCTGACATTTCTTCTAAGCTTTCTTGACCATAGGAAACCTACTAAAATTCATCCCATAATTTTCTAAGAGATATTTTAATTTGTATAATTAATTTAAGCCCTAATAGCCATCCAAGCTTGGAAATTGGGGTTACATGCATAGGGATTCTTTCTGATCTTCAAAAAAATCAAAGAACATCACCTCTATCATGAGGAATGAACCCCTAAAGTTTAAAGCTATGATGAATATAATTTAGTCAGTTAAAAAGTTAAAACACTTTATAGGCTATTTAATTAATTAAAAATTAGAGGATAACTAAATAATTTTTATTTCTAGTCCACATTATTATCCTCTTTTCACGGAGCAAGAATGTATTTTTATTTTATTTTTATGAGTTTTATATGCAAAAATATAAATTTTCAAAGTTCTGGTATTTATTTAATTCATTTAAATCCTCTTCTCCTACTTAATCCAGTCAGCTTCGCATCATCCTAGGCATCTCTGAAATGCTATGAGTCAATCTGTCATTTGGTGCCACCATCTGAGATAACTACCACACGACCTGCGATTTGAGTTCCATCTCCTCGTCCGGCTTGATCTCGAATCTCTATTTGATACACGTGCAATCAAACAGTTGTGGGTTATCGTCCCCTATGGCTAGAGCCTGTGAATTGTTCAACTTCAAATCCTAAGATCTCTCTCGATACTCAATCAAATCACGTGAGGTTTATTCCTACACCTCCATCTACTCAAGACAAACACATCTATATGGTTACAATGCTATAGAAGAAAACTTCTATACACAAATGGTGAAACCAAGCTCAAAAATAGGGTTAGTGCTCTATACCTTTGCCAAGAGGTGAGGCCTCGATTAGGTGCTAGTGGAAGCTTCAGTGGAGTCCAACAAACCTCTTGGATGTGGTATTTTTCTATGGTGAATTGTCCAAGTATAAGTTCAGTGAAAAGGTGGAGCGGCCTTGGTTTAAAGGTGGGTTGGAGTGCTCTGGTCAAGAGGGTTTTGATGGAAAACTTCTTCGATTATCTTAAGGAAGCTAAATTAAGAATAAATATGAAGTTTGGTGGTGTATGGATTGAGTGGCAAAAAAACCCCTAGATTTTGAAGTCAAAATTGAGCTCCCATAGAGGGATTCAGAGTAGAAAAATGATGTGCTTGAGCTTAGACATTCTTGAAGAGCCTGTGGAAACAATCAGACAGAGTCTCCCCAAGGTAAATGGTGATCTCTCTTCTTAGTTGTAAGAGAGGGAGTTAAAAAGTGGGGGAGTTAGGGCTCTAATTGTCAAGCAGTGGGTGAGTTCTGATGCTTAGGTGGAGGAAGGAAAGAGGCAAGTAATCAATTGAGATGAGCCAGCTCGGATGGGTAAAATGAGTTTGGTTTAAAACAAGGTGACTCTTGGTTTAGGGGTTTTTTGGTGACTAGGCTGGCCAGTAGGGCCAAGGGTGTTCGCTAGAAAGTCAGAGGAGCCAGAAGGATGCTAATGATGATTAACCCTTAATGGTTAAGGCTGATGGCAAGTGTATCTTGGTTTAAGACAAATATAAGAAGAGTTCCCCTAAATTAAGGGACCATTGGTCCATAGCTTATGCGGGCTGGGCTAGGTGGGTCTAGCCTGGTCACTAGTGTCTAAAGGGTTGTTGTGGTGGCTTTTGCTTGGTCAGTTTGATTTGGTTTGGTCAACTTTAGAGCATGGGTTCAATTTTGGGCATTTTGGCTTGAAGTTGGGTTTGGGTTAGGCTAGTCAAGGCATTGAGCTCAATTAATTGTGTAAAATGGTTTAGATGATTGTAACAAGGAGTTTGGAAAAATAATTGAGTGATTTTAAGTTGAGTTGGAAGCTCAATTTCAAGGGTTTTGGCTCATGTCCAATTTTGGTGCATTTAGGTTAGACTTAGGTTTGGATTGGGCTAGGGCTTTGGTTAGACACGATTGATGGTTCAAATTTGTCCAAGGGATTACCATGAGGATTTTTAGATACCAGTTGAGTGGAAATTTTTGGGTTATGAAGTTCAATTTGATGTAATTTGGGGTTTAAGGCAAAATTGAGGGTTTTGGTCCAAGTTGAGTTTCATTGCTTATGTGTGTTATGTGTTTGTATTGGATTTCATTTACTTTTATTGCTACACTTTATATGTGTAATATGTTGAGTGTTTGATATTTAGTCTTCAACGTTAGTTTGTTTGGTGTGATTTCAACGCTTAATTTGATGTATGAGCTTGAGAATGTAGTGTGTATATGTGTAGATTTTATATATAAATGTGAGTTTTGTGTTGTTTGTAAAAATATATTTTTAGAAGACTGTTTAATTATGAATATAAATTTTTAATTGACTTAATTAGAGGTTGAATTGGTTTGCTATACAACAAATTTCAAAAGAAAATTTAAATCTGAAAATTTTTGGTGTTGGTACCAGAGGCGCCAGTTTTCTGAAAACGCCCATATTTACTTAAAACTATGAAAATCCACTGTTAAACCACATTTTTACTACTTGGACTGTCTCCTATCTTTGGACTAAGGCTGAAACTCAACCTTGGGCTTGCCATTTGATAGATTTAAGGAGATTTGAAGGCCAAAAAGTCTTTGATTTTAGCTTCACTTGGTAAGAGCTTCACTTTAACATATAAATTGTTTATTTTCACCATGGGTTTTTCCTAAATTATGAAAATCTAAAAATTTGAGTACTTGTTGAAGAAGTTTAAAGAGAACCCATGGTGAAAAGTTTGTTACCAATTTTTCCTATTTTTAGAGTCTGATTTATGATATTGTGAATTTATTTAGATTTTATGTTATTTTGTTTAGAAATTGTTATGCCTCCAAGAGTGAAAAAAGGAAAGCCCTCAAGAAATTTTAATGTGAGACAATTTATTAATTTTAATGTTCAAAATAATTACAGTACTATGATGGGTACAAGGAAATAAATTCAGAAGCTTGCATTCTCAAACCCGAGATGAGAGATTGAAAGGTTGATAATTGCTCGGAACTATTATATCTTTTGCTACTTCACCGCAGTAGCCATTATTCATATTGTCTGAGAATTTTATGTCAATCTTTGGGTGACTACGGATGAGCACGTTTATGTTAGAGGTATACATGTTGAATTTACTCATGAAAGGAGCAATGCACTTTATAGACTGAGGAATGAGTTTCATTGTGAGTATTCTACATTTGTGATTTCTAATTCATCACTTGATGAAGTAATTTCCAATCTTGATAGAAGGGGAGAATGGAAGATTAAGATTAATCACAAAGTCAATTTCTCGACTTCCATGTTGAATGTGCAATCCAAAGAATGACATTACTTTATATCTACAATATTACTTCCAACTAATCACTTTAGTGAAGTAACCAAGGAGGTAGTAGTACTGAATTTTTGCATCCAAAAAATGGAAGCTGTTGATATTGGAGCTCTTATTGTGCAAAATGCTCAAAGTAGGGATCGCTAGTGGTTTTGGGTATCCTGTCTTGATTTTCACTTTATGTTAACAATCAAGAGTAGAGTTTGATAAGAATGAAGAATTGTTGGAAGCACTTAAACCCATTAGGAAACCCACACTTCATAAATTTGAATCATTTGTTATATCTAGAAGTGGAAATAGTGATAGACCCTCTACATCAGTTGTAGGACCATCTACTTCTAGTTCTATTTCACTTAAAAACATTATGGAGTAGCTAATGATTCAACAATCAAATATTATAGCAATATAAAATAGAATAGGAGGTTTGGAATCAAGAAATGCTCACAATGATGATTATAAGCAGAGAAGAGTACAACAAGATATTGCATATCAAGAAGTGATGGTTAGATATCTGAGGGGTGATCATACTATAGAATTTCCTGCATACCCAGGTTCGTGCCTTATGTGCAAGATAACTTTGAAGAAGAGGAAGAATATGAATAAAAATTTACTGGGTTTTATTTGCTTTGATTTGTTGTTGTTGTTGTTTAGTTTTGTTGTTGGTATAATTTGGACAGTTTCATGTTTTGATTGTGGAACTATTGAACATGTTTGTCTGTGTAGTTGTAAACTGTAGATTTTTATTTTGACATTGTTAGTTTCTTTCATTTACTGTTTATGTTTTTAATTTACCTTTTCCTTGAAATTCCTTTGATATATTATGTTTCATTTGATGCTTTAAAGTTTATACTTTCTAAACTAGTAATTGTAATGTGTTAGAGACCAATTTCATATTTAGAGCCCTCTACAGGTTAGTTTTACTTTTATGCATTTACTGTTTTCTTTCACCTACCATTTTTGTACTACATGCTTTACTCATTATTACAAAAATCTATGTTTGGAGTAATGAAAATTTTCTTTTAAAGAAGTAAACTAAAATTTTATTTTTCCTGAATTTACTATATTTTTTTAAAAAATAGATAATTTAACATGAATTTGGGTATCAGAGTTTAACTTTAATTAATTATATTTTTGTTTGCAAATACTATAGTAAATTTGAGCAAAAATATTTAATAATGAAGGTCAATTCTAAAGTTAAGATATTAAGTATGAAGGGATAATATTATGTTTTTTTCTATTTAATGTAAAGGAAATGGTATTTTTTGAAGTATTAAGAATCTTAGAGTTTCATATAAGAAGAAAAGAATAAGATTTTATGAAAAATTTTCAAAGCTAAGTGAAGGAAGGAAAGAAGTTTTAACTTCAAGGAGGGGATAGTGAAGTTCAAAATTATTAAAGGCTATCCAGATATAGTAATCCTCACATGAAAAAGGAAAAAATGAAAAAAAAAGAAATAAAAGGATTGAAAATGATCCTAAAGGAAAGAAAAAGAAAAAAAGGAGAAGAAAAGAAAAATATGTGCGGAGATGCCTAATAAAAAATTGGCTTCACTTGAATCAACTTGAAGAAAAAGGCATTATTAAATTTTCTAAACTTGTATCTGAGTATTGGCATCCTTAAAAATAAAGTCTTCATGAAATTATTTTTCATATGGACATTATTAATATCTTCGATATGTCAAATTACAATTTTTCTTGAAATGAATGGAAGTTCATAAATCTTAGACTTGACTACTAGGTGTTCTTATACTTTTAGTTTTAACCTAAGTTCTTAAAAGTTTTTCTTAAGATACACTATTATATTTACTAAACCAAATTATAGAATTTTATAAGTTAATCTCTACCATAAGTCATATTTTTATGTAGTAAAAGAGTCAGTTGAGGAGAAGTAACATTTAAGTTTGGGGGATTTGGATACACCACAAAAATGTGCAATTTTATATATACATTTTATGCGTAAATTTGGCGATATTGCAATTTAAAGAAGGGTATTTTTATGTTTTGTTGCAATTATATTGATTTTAGGCATTTGGAGCAAAAATGAGCAAAAAGGAGGAAATTTGGAGTCAAAATGAAGTTTTTCAACATTATAGCCCTAGAAACACCAAAACTGGCGCCATCGGCGCCATTATACAAAGCGTTGGCACGTAAGGCACCAAAAACGGGCGCCAAAGACTCCATTTTATAGAGAAGCGGTGCCAGAGGAGCCACAATTCAAAGAACAGCGTGGAACTTCAATTCACTGGCGCCTCGGGCACCAAAAATGAATTAAGACTTAGTAAGGCGGTTATTGACTATTTTTGAGTGGTTCTAAAAGGCTCAAATCAATTCAAACGCCCCATGGAGTGATTTAATGCATCTGAACACTTTGGAAAGGCTCTTGACTGAAGAGATATATCTCTTAGATGAAGGGACTTGTCTCTTGATGTGAAGAGGTGTATCTTTTGGGAAAAAGGAGAGAATTTTGAATTCTTTTTGAAAGGAAGGCTGACTCCAATTAAAAGGAGTCTAGTGAGTCTTACAAAAGGTTTGGAGGAGGAGAAGTCTAAGAATGGTGTGAGAGAGAGTCGTGGAGAAGAGAGGATTTTCTTCTAGAGCTGTAAGAGGAGAGGGAAGGTGAGAGATTTCTTCTTCATTACATTTCTAAGAGAGAATTGAGTGTACTTATAAAGAGAGAAAGTGCTTAAAGGGAACTTCAAGTGATTTTCTTTAGAAGGAGTGTTAGATAAGTTATGTTTTTTTTCCTTTCTTTATTTTGTAAACTTATTTTTATATATAAAATCTATGATTTTTCGTATTCTTCTCATGAATTCTGAGTAGTCTTATTTATCCTTCTCCCAACAATGTGATGTGGTTTTGTAAAAAATTAATATATTTATGTAATGTTTTAAATTTTAATAAATTTTAATGATTCAAACTCTGATATTCCTTTACTTTTTTATCTGACCAATTCAAATGTTAAAATTTATTGAGAAACATAAGATCCAAAAGGGTTATGCTTTCTAAGACAAGGTAAGAGTCACATTCTATTTTATGGGCGAGAATGTAGTCCATGGGGTTAAGTGCAAATAAATAACGAAATATACCTTGATGGGCGCAGAATTGGAGATTTTAGGGTGATAGACTAAAATCCCCAGATTGGTCCAACTTCTTGGAAACTAATACAAGATTGTTAGCCGTCAGGCAAGGGAGAAGTGGGAGCTCTACAGTGACAACCAGTATCCTCTGAAACCTAATCATGAATTTAGGGCCAAACTCTTGATTAGTCAATGTTCTTTATGCACTCTGAGAAGATAAAGATTATGGGGGTTGCTCCTATTTGACACACTAAAATTTTATATATAATTTAAATTACTTTAATTACTTCACAAACCTTAAAATCATTGTGAACGGGAATGATGCTTTCTTAAATTTGAACTCTTTATTACAGAACTTTGTTTAGTCTTAATAAGGTTAACTTTGAAGTTTAGAAAATAGTTTAGTTAAATTAGTTCTTTTAACTATATTTCATTAAATGTACATTAAATTTACTTTAGATTTATTTTTCTTACTTAAGTTTTTATAGTACTTAAGTTTTTCTTACTTAAGTTTTTATAGTTTGAATATTGTGTTTGACGTTATAAATATAAGAATTTCTAACTCCCTATGGGATCGATACTTAGGACTCCATTAGAAATCTATATTACTTGAGCGATTTGTACACTTGCATTATTAGTAAAATTTGGTAGATTAAAGATTTTAGTATATAAAACTATTTATACTAAAGTGATTTTTATTGTGATTGAAATGCATATTTACTTTTGGTGTTGTCATGTGTGTATTGTAGTATTAAAAGCTATTACAACGCACCCCAAAAACGACACACCAGCTTTTCCAAGAAAAATTTAGGGAATCGAGAGGAGTGTTGATTTGAGTCATCTTTAGTCATTGTAAAAGAGAAATAACAAATTATTTTAGTCTATTTATTTTTATATTTCTGTTGTAACTAAGTATTAGTGGAATTTTCTTTTGTTCAATGCTTTTATTTGGTGAAATCAACATGTTTCTTAAGTAAACATTTAACTCTTTATTTTGATGATTAGGGAGGATGAACGAAATGTGAAGTGATATGTAATTTCTTTATTTTCAAATGGCTATGATTAACCTTAAGAACATAATTTACTATTCATTTTGGCAATGTAAATTGTTAAAATAGGTTGTGAACCATAAAACTTGGGAAAGCTATGGTTGAGTCGACTATGTTAATCACATTGAATTATGAGGTATAGGTTGATATGCCTTGTAGGGAGATGACATTGTTAGGAAAATATGCTTTAAAGAGATAGCTATGGGATTTAAGAAATTAAAGTCATTTCTATCCAAGCTTCTTTATGCACTTGGGAGAGGGTAAAGAAGATTGTTGCTTCTATTTTTTATAGTCTTTTACCACTTGAATTTACATTTCATGTTTTTCACTTAACCCATTAAAAGGAAGAGCCTCCTAAGTATTTGGTATCTTTCAATCAAAATTGTTAAATGTAAGATTAATTGTGTAGGATTTAAATTTATTATTTTTTGTCACATAGTGGGTCAGCTTTTCAGATTTTAACATTTCCAACTATTCAAACTAGTTTTTTTAAACAGTAGGCAAGAACCTTTCCTTTTTTGAATTACCTCACACTTTTTCGGATCAACATTCTAAACTCTAAAATCCTATATCACTGATACGACACATGCACTTTCTTGAGCTCCTAGTGTGTCATTTTAACTGGAAGTAGTATCACCAAGGCCATCAATTTATTGATAAGGTGTACTTGTATCAAGATTAATGTGTTGCTTTCCCAATTGATATTGTGTTCCCATGGAGTAGATCACACATATTGAATTTCCTTTAGCACTCTTATACCCTCAACCATTTTAAGTAGACTATCTTTATTCTTCATGGTGTTAGTATGAATACATTTATTTTAAGGATCTTAAGCGTTCTTATCATTGAATTGTGTTTTCCCTTGTTATATTAGTTTTAGTTATATATTATTGGCTTATCTTTAAATATTTCAAATTTACATTACTAATTTCTTTTAGGATCTAAATTAGTTTTGAATGTTCTCTATTATTTTTTATTTATATGATTATAATAAGTTGATCCCTTCAAGATTTACAAGGATTAATGTGTATTTAATATTCTCGGATCAAATCATATTTGTTAAGGGTCCATTACTGTCCTTATTTTTTACTAGATTTATTTATTCTCTTGAACCTTATACTAAATAGTCATTGTCACTTGACCAAATAAACTCATATATGTCTTATGGTAAACATTCTTAATTTAGTATTAGCATTATCTTTACCTTGATCTTAATTAATTTTCACGTGACCTAAGCTGAGTAAGCTCTAATTCATTTTTTAACTAAGGGTCTTAAATTATGTTGTATTGATTAAGCCTAAATTATTGTAATTTGGCCTAATTTCGTATTATTTGATAAAAAAATATCTTAATTTGCATTAAATAACTCATTAGTTGGCCTATTGGAACATTGGCCAATCAACAACCTCATCTTTATCCATAGTCAAATTCACAATTATTTAAAATCAAACTTGAGTCAATTCACCACTTAATAGACCTTGAGTCATAAAATAACCAATGAACACTAAGTTAACCTAGACTAACCATGGTTAGATTTAAGATGTGTTACAGTGGCTTGAAGACCAACGATCATTTTTGAAACTGGTGTTGTTATAATTTGGCACCAATGTTTGTTTAGATTGACCAATATTGGGCCATATGGATATTTGGATAAAAAAGGATAATTTATTCATATATTTATCAATTTCCTTATTATATATTCTATTTGTATTAATAAAATTATAAAATACTGATACTTAGATGGCCTAAACCTACCCAAATTATATATTGAGCCCAAACTAACCCAATTCTTCTTTCAAATCCATTGTGCAATTTTTCTTGACCATAGATAACACGCATCATGACTTTACTTAATATGGACCCTTAACACATCTAAGTAACTTTATGATCATCTGTTTTACCTTTTAGAAAAATTTATTAATTTGTTTGGCAAGCATTGTCGAAGGCTACAACTTTTGATTATAATAGGGACCTAATGTTCTTATTTTATTAGCTGAAGGAAACCTAACCCTTAAATTAGTTCTTAATGGCCCTAATTTATTTCAACAAATTTTAAGATCACATTACTTGAGAAAACTTCAGAAAATTCATTTATTAACCCATGATTGACACAACCGAACACAATTTAACAACTTTAAACAACATTAACCAATCTAATCCTCTTGTAGTGTTGATCAATAGTACAAATAATCTATAGACTTAACCTTATGTTTACTTAAGCTTGTGTTGACCTACATAGACTCTAAATCTACATTAGACCAAATTATTGAAATTAAGTTGAATATAAACCAAATTGGCCTAGCCACTTCCTCCTTAAAAGAGGGCATAACATGCCCATAGACCCTTTTTGTTATCCTAGTCAAAATAATATTATTAGATAAACCTAATTTATAAGTTATGAAACCAAGAAAATCGAGGTGTCAGAAAATCACCCGACACATCAACTCTACCTGAAACTAATGCAAGAAATTCAAGCTAACCTTAAGAAAAAATAATATTTGGGTCTAGTTCAGCTTAAGATTTTTAAACCATTTAATTTTTGAGATAGGCAAAAGTTAACCTGTCATCATGAAACTGACCCATTAACTTGAAATGTGCTTGAAATGGACCCTCAAAAATAAAACTAACCTAATATTTTACTCAAAATTGACCCAAATAGTTGTTATGTCATATGTTAAACATGCTATGTAGATCTGGTTCAGCTCAGAAGTTTGAGTCAAGTCAAGTTTGGGATGAAAATTTTGATTTCTTTAGTATTTGGATCTGATTCAAGTCCAAAAAGTTTATGTTTAGTTTAATTTTAGTTTGTACTCAAACTCATGAAGTCAATTTGATACTCCTATAACACTATCATATGTACTTTGTTGTATGAACAAACTCAAAGAATCCACTTTCTTATCTTTAAACTCATACTAGCTCATTTATAGCCCTAATCAAAATAAGTTATCTCAAAACTTTATAACTCAAGATTACAGGAAAAAAAACTAAAAAAAGAACACAAAGAAGAAAAGAGCAAAGTTTCTACTAAGGGTACGATCAATCATTAGGAACCTAAGTGAGCCATCTACATATTAATTAATTACATTAGTCCATATATTGGTCAAAGAGTATTAAGATATTAAAAATAATTTTTTTTCAACAAGTATTATATATTAATTTTTAAAAATGGCACATAATGCTCACATTTTTTATCAAAGATAACTCTCTTGGAAAGGTCGTGTAAGCATACTATCTCATGAATGGAGATAAATACAATGTGTGATGTGTTTGTTAAGCTATACAATAGAATGTAGTTCTAACATACGAACAAAATTAGCTCAAATTGTAAGTTGTAGATCATTTAATGAAGTAAATAAATATTAACATTTTTAGGTGATTTATGAGAGATCAAAATATGTTTGTATTCAACATTCAAAATATATTTGCAATAATAAATAGCAAGTTCGAATGACCTTCATTATCATACTCAATATAGTGTTCACATCATACTAATTGTATCAACGACTTTACTCTTTAATGCAGACTTATAATTGTGTATGGTGACATACTACTGAAAAAAATAAAATAAGGGACTATAAAGCCAATAATTAATTCAATTGAATGAGAGATACTACTCCATAAGGAAAACTCACAAAGGAGTTTCTTAGTTTTTATAATCCAAAACTCATATGGAACTTGATTCACCTAAAATAAGTGAAATTTCATAAAGGTCACCTAATATAAGTGAGATTTCAAAGATATTTGGCTTGAGACATTTAAAATGATTATAGAATAAATGTTGTTCTTGTTAACCTGCATTAACTTTTTTCTTTATTAGTAATAAGAGCAAATAAATAGTAAATTGTATGTGTTGTTGGTCAAATATTGGAAAATGTTGTTGGATTTGTGAAAAGTTGTTATGGTATGTGAAGATGAAGGATTTGGATAGTTGATATAAATTAGAATAATTTAAAAGTGCTTAAATAGGATGTATTTTCTCTTACATGGAGCCGAAACTTTATAAAAAAATATGCACAAATTAAGAAGGCATATGAAGATAAAAAAATGTTAATAAAAACAATGTTGATAAAAAAAAAAATGTTGAAAAAAAAAACAAAATAAGTCTAACGAAAGAGTTTTGGTGGAGATGACCACAAATTCAGTCCCCAAGAGTTTGCCGCCAATCAATGGCAAAAAAGAAAAAACTCTTTCTAAACCCAAAAGTTATTCCTCAATTATTTTTCTTTACAAACATCCTAATATAATATAATCAATGCTTCGTTTAATACATTTATAAACTAAAGAGGCAAAGATTAAAGGTAAGAAATTCTACACTAGCACAATTAAAATGTGCCGAAATGAGACACTTGGATATCTTCATTATGAATTTTTGACCTATTATATATATGATGTGAAATCTGTTTAGCTTTCATCATTTCTTTTTCATTTGTTTGATTTTTTTTAGCTTATGGTATGTTTGGCGTTGCTGCTAGTGTGTGAAGAAGCAGTTATGAAATTACTGTAAATATAACTTATTTTAAAAAACTACAGTTCCAAATATTTTTTTACTTTCAAAAAGTCAAATTGTACACTTTTAAAGTTTAGATTGAAAAAATAGTTTTCTACTACAAAAATTTCTAAAAAGCAACATCAAAACAATTTTCCAAATAGAACTCTGGTGGCGATATGAAAAGGAAAGCGGAGAGAAAACTATTTCAAACAGACCCTTAATTGAGTGGTGGCAGGCTTGCTTTGATGAACTAGATTAAGCAAGCTTGCAAGGCTAAGCTCATTGATGAGTTTCATTATTCCATTACTATTTTTTTATTGTATATCCTTAAATAAAACAATGATTGTACCTTTTGTTAGGAGAACATAAACATATGATAATATAATGATCCAAAATGTAAAGGTAATTTTTATATGAGAAGAATATTTCAAAAATAAGATAATTATTTCATTATTTATAGCATATGCATAAGTATAATAAACTATTTTTATTCACAGCATCCAGGTTGTGTTCTGAGCTCATTCTGTAATTTTTTGTCTAAGATAATTTATCTTGTTTTCTATGAATTAAAATCCTTAAAATTTATTTTAAAACCTGGCCATCGAAGGATAAAGTCTTGTTTTTTTTTCAATTTTTGCTCTCTTATTAAATTTTCTCTGCAAGAGCCGGGCTATTTCGATTGAGACGAAAAAAAGGGAAAAAACTAAAACTAAATAATGGCGACAGAAGAAATTAAATGGTCCAGACTTCACTGCTGTACTATTTTGTTGTCAGTAACTTTATTTCGATAGAAACCTCTTTAGGTCGATCGGAAGTATATTCAGATACATTAGTACAATAAATTGAACTCCGCGTGTCGATCCGAGAGAACGCACGATAACTCTGCTGGGCGTAAAGAGCACTATTGTGGGGAGCACACTGCCTCCCCCGCTTAATCTGAATAAATACAAATACGCAACATACTTGGGGAGAAGTAGCATGAATGGGTCGACCAATGACTCAATCCATCGAATTGACTTTACAAGGCCGGGAGGACAGCATTTCGGCCACCGTAAATTAATTATGGGGATTTTTGATTGTAAAATATAAAATACATGTGTTTTTTTAAGTAAAGTTCAATACATTTCATACAAAAAGGATAGATATGCCTCCATTATGAGGGGAGGCTTTGTGTGTTTTTTTTTCATGGGCAAAAGTTCAACCATAACACCTTGTGTGTCTATATATATATACATTAATTTATAAAGGAAATCGATATTTGGCAGAGACCGAAATATCAATTTCTCTTACGCTTTTTGGCCCCATTATGAGAGCTCGCGTCATGTGCCTATTTAGATCCTCCGCGCCACGGTGGAATAAAATCCTTGACCTAAAGGGAATAGCAGTGACCCCGCCACCAACATGCCAAGGCTTGGGCTACTGGTGGCGGGGTCACTGTAAGTCCCCTCAAGTCAAGAGTTCGATCTCACCGTGGTGCGAGGGCTCTGGAATAATAGACATATAGAGCAGGCACCCTATCATAGGTGCCCGAGCGCAAGATGTGTGCGGTATTTGGGGCCCACCGTACCCGAATATCATTTTTATTTTAATATATATATATATATATATATCTATATATATGTCTGTATGTATGTCTATGTATATATGTTTGTGTGTGTGTGTGTGTGTGTGTGTGTGT
>NW_018165036.1:949794-982189 GCF_001263595.1 Phalaenopsis equestris | reverse complement strand
TATATATATATATATATATATATATATTTGAGAAAGAGCTGCTTATGACTCCTTAAATGTTGATCTAAAATAGGAAGTTACAAAATAAGTGGTCAAACCACCCATGACAAACCCAACACACCCTGCAATATCAGTGTAATTTTGCATTTAGTGGAGAGGTCAAAAAATTCAGTTTCAGAGAAGATGAGGGCATATTTACCCTTTTTTTTTAGCCTTTCTTGAACACGTAGCTTTCCTCATCCCAAACCAAAGCATCATGTTATGATCAAGGGAATACCAATTTATCACCCAACAATCCAGTGGAAGATGTAACAGTAGCATCAGAGATTTTTCCCACATAGTTGGGGTCAGCTTGTTACAAAGATACATCCATAATCAATCAGGAAGAACAAAGAGCAAAGAGAACCCGCAAGAAGAAGGAAAAAGCCAACCGAGAAATAACCAACTAATGGAACAGTAACAAAACCAAATCAAAAAAAGAAAAGCCCAAGAAACATAAGAACACAATATCAACACTCCAACAAGGAAATAAAGTACCCAAATCACTAAAAGAAGCTCCACCAAAGACACTTTGAGCACTAAAAACTACTACAGATGAAGGATGAAGGAGATGCGTAGCCATGGATACCAAACCCTAGAAGAGCAAAGTTAGACGCCATTTATATATATACTGGTCCAATATATATATATATATATATATCAATCCCTACAATGAAGATAAGGAATGGACAAATTGTCCCCATGTAGAAGGAGAACTAATTGAGTTGGAGGTATAGTCCCTACAAGAATCACTTCTGTTTCCTTCCCCCTTACTGCCAAACTGTGTGCTAGATTGTTGCCTTCTCTAAGGATGTGTTGGAATTTCAATTCAAGATTGTTCAACAGACTTTTAATTTTATTGTACCATATAACAATATTCCAGGGGGCGGCTTCTTCTTGTTTCAGTATTCTGATACAGTTGCTGGAATCGGACTCTACCACCAGTTTTGTGATGTTGCAATGATTGGCCAGGCAGATAGCCCAGTAAATGGTTGTCATCTCAGTTTCAAGTGCATCATAAGCCCAAGATGGAGAGAAGTAAAAAATACACTTTGTTTGAGAGTTTCTAACAATTCCTCCAACACCAAAATCCTCCTTAGTGAAACTGCCATCAGTATTGGCCTTCAGCCACCGTAGAGGAGGGGGGTCCAAAGGACCAAAGTTGGCTTGCAAAGCTTCATGTCTGTCCCATTTGGCACCCAATTGTGGAAAACATTGGGAAAATTCTGATATTTTATAATCTTTTACAAATAGGAAGTACAATTAAAAGCCACAGACTTTTCTATATCTTTATTGTTGTCAAACTTTACTTGGTTTCTACACATCCCGATGAACCAGGCAACAATACATGGAATGATTATCAACTTAGCTTCCAACCATTCCTTCCAACACCACAAAACTTTTTTCCAGCTGACTTTCAGAGTATCAATGTTGAGCTGAATCAAAAGTTCAGTCCAAATTCTTTGTGAGAAACTGCAAGAGAAGAACAAATGTTCCGAACTTTCTTTTGCCTCACTACACAGGCAGCAGCATGAAGGTCCCCTAAGCCCTTTCATCTTCAAAATATCATCACTAGGTAGTAAATATTGCCAAAGGCTCCACTAGAAAAAAGACATGGAAGGTATTAGCCACTTTCCCCAAATAGTTTTCCCCCACAGGACAGGTTGTCCTTGATAGAATTGTTGAAAAATGTAAGCTGAAAGTTTTTTTGAGGGGGCTTGTCTAGTAATGATTCTATCTTTTTATGCAGGATGGATATTTGTTTTCTTAACCCAATACCTCTGCTCTTCATTTAAGATGGTAGATAGCAGATTGCAATTCCATTGATTTTCAGTCCAAAATTCATTCACCTTTGTCACATAGTTGAGATTGGAGGTGGTACAAGATAGCCTCTCCCCATTCCAAACCCATTTATCTAACCAAAAATTGATTTTCCCTTCTCCAAGCTCCCAAAGAAATAAATCTTCAGCTTGATTTCTGACCTCCAGTAATTTAGTCCACAACTTAGAATCACCTAATTTCTTCTTAGCCAAATTAGGATGTAATGCCCTGCAGTACTTCGCCTTCATAAACAGTGCCCATAGGCTGTCTTGGGCTCTATAATTAATCCATAGTTTACAAAGATTAATAAAACTTAGTTGCTGAAAATCTTTAAAGCTCAAACCACCTGCATGTAAAGGCTTACAAAGTTTTTGCCAAGCTAACCAATGAAATTGTTTCGTCTGTCCTGCCCACAAGAATTTATTAAAAATTCTGCCTAGCCTTATTTGAGTCCCCTTCTTCATGATGAACATTTGAAGAGCATAGAAGGGGATGGAAGTTAAGATGCTTTTAAGGAGAGTGATCCTACCACCATTTGAGAGGAAGTAATTGGTCCAACAATGAAGCTGTTTCTGAATTTGATCAATAACACCATGATATATATATATATATATTCTCCCTTTAATTAATTGGACACCAAGATAGTTGATTGGTAGAGAAGCCATTCTAAACCCAGTGTGTTGTGCAATCCATTGTTTAATCTGTGGAAGAGTGTTTTGAGGTTGTATATAGATATATATATATATATATATATATATATATATATATATATATATATATCTATATTTATATTTAGGACTCTCCTCTTCTTTTCTTGCTATAGGGTGACCTTTTGGAGGTTCCTCATTTGAGAATTGTAATTGACTCATCAATGAGATAGAAGGTTTTCTCACACACACACACACACACGCGTATATACATATACATGTATATATCTATATACATGTACATGTATATACATGATATATATATACATATATACTTGTATATAGCTATTGTTCTCATCCTTGGACAAGACCTTCAGTACTGTCATAATTTTTAATGATGTGAATGAAGAGTGTTACTTAGCATATACTTTCATCCCTTACTCCAAACACTTATAGAAGGTTTGTTTAAGAAACACGAGAGAGGTCAGCTCTGAGAGGAAGAATACAAATGTGAAGCAAATGAAGGAAGTTTTGGCCTCTGCTTAAGGAGGAGCTTAATTATAAACTCATTTGGAGATGACTGTCATTAATTTTGACTAACTCGGAGATAATCTTTCGGTGGACCCAATTCCTCATACTCATGTTAATGCTATGAAAGCTCCTGAAAACTTGCTTCTTTCTAGTAGTTTCAACGAAACAAGTGAAGTTCCTAGAACTTCGCAACCTCAGTGTGAGTACAGGTGAAATAATATATAAAATATATGATATAAAATATATGAATCAAAATGCAAAATGAAAAAAAAAAAATTAAATATCATTTCATATATATTTTCCTCTTTTCTTGTAGATACTTTTATTTTTAGTAAACTCATCATGTCATGTTTTTCGCGCAAAGAATGTTAGCAAGCTAAAATCAAACATGGCATTTAACCCTTTGAGTGGAAGAATGACCTAGAAAAGGATGTGATCAGCACACATCTTTTTAAGGAAATATACTCGGTGATAGATGATATGAGCAATGTGGAAAATATAAGCAAGGATCAGGATAATCAGATAGTCATTGCATTTGTCCAACAACAACAATGTAGCCAAGATCCACGAAGAGACTCCCTCAATGTTGTTGTTGCACATTTTGTTGATTGCTCTGAGTTTATGCAATAGTTGGCCAAAATGAATAATGAAATTACTGAGTTTTTGTTGACCTGTGTAACAAGTTGGTTGATTTGAAAGTTAAATGCATGATACTTCACAATTAGACGTAGTCTATTTACTTGTCTAGGTTTAAGGCTAGTGGGGAGTTTCTGTTTCTCATTCGCTCCGATCGACTTATAGCATAATGTGTTTTAGATCACCGTGTAGAGTTTTTTTTTAGATGTAATTATTTAGATTCGCCTTTGGACTGACTTGTGTGCTACTAATTACAAATCATATCACAAGAGAGGGAGTCTTTCCTCCAAGGATTGAAATATGCTCGAAGAATCAAGAATGGAGGGTTTTATATTGCTTGAACATTTTTAAATGAATAGAAGTTATTCAAACCTTGTGATCAAGTAGAAGTAATGTTTCAAATATTAATAAATAGTCATTGCATGTCTATTAAAGTTGAATATAATTTTTCTCAATTTTTTTGACTTATTAGCCTTAAATCATCAACTTTCATAGCTTTGTCGAATTTTTTTCTATTAAGAAAACTCAATTGGTCAAGTTCTAGAGATAGAAAACTTGCTAGTAATGATTCTTGGTGATGAGGATTAGGACACAAAGAATGTTTGTAAACCTATCAAAATAATTAATCAACATTAGTAAGTATACAAAAATTCTTAAATGGGGTAGAAATGTAACTTTACTATTAGTTTGAGATTTAATGCCTTTATATCTAACTTTATTATTTCCACCAATATTTATTTTACTTCATGGTTATAAATAGTGGGAATCACTCTTCCATTTGATTAAACAACATAAGAAAACAAGAATATAAAGATAATGAGATATGTAAGAAATGTAAATGATGGGATTTGTGATAGATAAAGGGATGAATCAAATGGTTTGTACTAACTTTTATCCCACCTCGGAGCCTTTTGTTTGTTGGTATTTGAGTGGGAAAGCTTCTTGTTCGTTGGATTTGAAAATAGCTTCTTATCATCTTTTAAATTAGAAACATTAATTTTGATTAAAAATTATCGAAGATTTCTCTTAGTAGGAAAATCACCTAGATCATCGTGACGTAATTGGGTTTTCTTCCAATTGAATCTCCATTATGTTTGAATGCATTATTGATGGGTGACTCAATATAATGGAGGGTACAAATTTTGTGGTAGTATTTTTGTTGTCAATACTAAGTTTATGTTGCCAACTCTCTCCTTATGCTATGTGTTCACCGACAGTAGCGATCACTCATTGTCCTCCCATTGATGTTAAGGTCTATTTCTAAAATTAGTACCTTCTATGAGTTGTGTTTAGATGAAGTGAGACCTCTTGATCTTATATAAGACAAAGTAGTGATGAATCCTTGATTTGAAAAATGGACGAATGCAAAAGTTGACCTCCATGTAACCAACAAAAAAGAATATTTCTCTTTTATTTTCTTATATGTCTAATCAGTCATATGACCAAATTCGAGTATTGAAAATAGATTTATATGCTATTCTGTTAATAAACCTTTTATTTTGTATCTTATCTCTTTGATCTAGTGGTTGTGATGATAAATTTTTTAACTAAAGCTTTGTCATATTTTTTTGATTCTTTGTGTTCAATCTAAGGGCCGCATGACAAACTCCGTATGTGAATTCTTGTTCAACATAGTTAGTTTTGACAGTGTTCTTTTAGACAATTTTTAGTTTTGCACAATTCTAATAATTATGAAAAGTGCTCTAATTATTTTGTTGAGAATCATATCTAGTTCAATTCTTATGAACTTGCATCAAATTTAAATTAAGATAAGGTATTGAGTGAAAGGAATTTACCTAAATAAAACCTATCATTCACCTTTGAGGCATCAAGTTCCTTATGCCTTATTTCCTTGGAAATTCTTCAGCTTATTCTACAGGTTTTTAGTTGCATGGAAGCTTTACTTATTGAGTAGTTAACTACAATTTTGCACTTTTAACTGAATCATATTTTCATTAAAATATCATATGGAAAATTACTAAGGGATAATTCATGTTTTGATCTCTATATTTATGAATTATATTTGAATTTGTTTAAGTTACCCAAATGTCTATCTTCATGTCATTTAATGATAGAAAATCTTGTGGTTTTCTCTAATGTTAGTCATGTGTACTTTTTTGGCATGTGTCTTTAGCTTGTGCACTAAAAAGACAACTTGCTTCGACATTATGTATGATTTTTCCTAGGTTTGGCCAACTTTCTTGATGGCTTGAGTACTCAAAAGTGGGCCCACTTTATTTAGTACTAAGTTTCCATATTTTACCTATTTTTCCTTCATTTTTTAGCTGTAGTACATAGCCCTTTTTTTTATCTACTCCCACTTTAGGGCAAATCGAGTTCATAATTCATTGGTAGATTGGGAGAGGTTTGTAAGCTATCTTCATTTGCACCACTATTATCACAAAATTTTGATACTATTGTGGTGACTTCCTTCGGACGGTGCAATTTATAGTCACACTTTAAATGTCCTTGACTCTATGTTAGAATACAAATGATTTACACTTAGATATAATCTATGTTGTCATTATAAGATTCCATGGAAACAATGGAAGGAGATTGGCCAACATCAACTTTTAAATTTCGCTTCCTTCATTAACGAGTTTAGGAATATTTTATCTACCACAACAACTTAGTCATTTGGCATAGGTTGATGGATATAAATGAAATTAATATTAATTACTAGGTTTTGGCAATTAATCTTACTTAGATATCATTCAATTGTGTTCTATGACTTATAATTATCACCATGGGCTACCAATGTCAATAGTGAGATCACACCAGATGAACTTGTACATGAAATATATTGTGATATTGGCCAACACTCTTGCTTTTATCCATTTATGAAAACAATAAATTTCATTAAAATAATTTAATTTTTCTTGTTGAGAATAGAATGCCCAAGATGATCACCCTCACACATTGATTGACCAAGGGCTAAGCATGGGTTACATCTTAAGTAACAGTTGGCATTGTAAGGCAATCATTTCATGTAGGTTTTTCACATTTCAAATAATTCTTTGATTTCATATCTACTTTTTGGCCAAATTTTTCCCTACGTTAATGATCAAATCAATATGGTTTCTCCCATTAAATGGCTTCCACATTATCTAGAAGTCTGCATCCATTAAAAAAAAAAGTGAACAATATTAGTCAATGGTTATGAGAACTATATCATCTCATTTGATATAAAGAAATTTTCATTAATATTTAATTTACTAACTATCTTCCTTAATTTTTGTAGAAGATTATCATCAATTTTGAAATGTTTGTTAATAGTTGTATCATACGTAGGTGCATTTGCTCGATTTTTAGGGCAAGTAACTTCTAAGGAAAGTCTAAATACTTATATCTAAAAAAGAAAATAATTTTATTTAAGTGGTTTATTAATTCAAAAAAAAATTCTGACAATAAAATTTTAGATCCCTAAGTAGAATGCCTTTTTTATTTTCTACATTATAGTATTTATATTGACTCAACAAAGCTCGACCACTCAGATACACCTAAATATTCACATTCTATTCCTTTTACTAATATAGTCTTCCAAAAGGAAGAGACAAATAAGTTAATCTCATATAAAGAAATAGTTTTTTAGATAGACTAGAAAGTGGACTTTTCCGTTATCATCTAAGGATGTTGGTCCGTTGATCACCAATGGACAAGGATGATCCACTAAAGTGGCAAGGAGTGAGTATGCTCTTTTTATGACTTTACTTGTTGGGTGGCACAAGTGGATGTTGAGGTACCTACCTCAAGATGAGGGGTCACAAGAAACAAAACTTTAAGGATCTGCTTGTGAGTAAAAATACAAAGCTTTTCCATGTATTTGGCTATTGTAGGCATTCTTGTTCCCAAACAACTAAGATCGCTCATCCCCTCAAAAGTGACTAAGGTCTTAGACCATCTAGGAAAAGGGTATATGATTTGAAATTGATTGCAAAATCAAGGAAGATAAAAAGCTCACATAGGCCTATCAACATGGCTCAATAATTTATTTGCAATAATGGATGGAAGGAAAAATAAAATGTATAGTATTAGATTTTTCCTTTCTATGATTCATGTGGAGGCATCAAACATGTAGTTCACTTACTCTTCATTGACATCCTGTAGAAATATAATGAATGATTTATTTTGGAAGAAGAACAAAAGAGGAAAGGTTTCAAATGAGTGATAGCTATAATGCTAAAGGAGATAGAAGGGGTTAGCTTAGCTTTGTCATAGACTACTAACTTAGTGATAACTTACAAACACGAAGTTGAGTACTTTAAGTGAGAATGCTCAAGATTAAGAGCCTAACACATTAGCTCAAAGAAGAAATTGAAAGAATGATGATCGATATGACAATGATGAAGACTCCCAAGGATTTTGTGCAGTCACTATCCAGAAGTGTAGCATAAAGGTCTAAACTCTATAGGAAGCTTTAAGGTATGGTCTATTAATGTTTGGGGGTACTTGGTCAACACTGAGCTTCTCCCTTTAGAGTTGATGAGCATAAAAAGGTTCAAATAAATGCCTTATTTACTCCAAGGAAGTAAGTCATAATTAAAATAAAATGAGTTAGGGGGCTCGATCAATGGTTAAATGAGGCCATTTGGCAAGTTCCACCTATTCTTTTAGTTTTTTTTACATATTCTATGTAACTTTTTTTATTAATTTCGTGTAATTCAATAAGTTATAATTAATTATATTCTCTTGTTTTATTTTTTTTGAAATAAATAGATAGAAAATTAATTTTTTGAACATTTCATTTGGAAGGTAATTGCATTCATAGGAGATTTATCCAACTCGCAATGTTCATCTTTAACTTAGGTTGCATTCACAACATGCCTCATTGCATTTTCCTGTATGTGCACTACAATATGCACTAGCTAACTTAAAATTTACTAGATAAGAGATTCTTTGAATAATCCATGAGTGTACATGAATAAAGAGGCCAAATCTCCCCTGTTGGTGAGTGACACAGATGATTATTGAGTTGAGCATATAAAATTGAGTGGCTATTTTCCAACTTGTAAGAATATTCATTATCATGTCAACTATAATTTCTAATATGATTCTTTTATTAAGATTGTGTTTTTATGATATTATATAGATTTTCAGTTCAATGTATCCTTGATAACTTTCAATCAAATTCATTAGAAAAAATAATTTAGGTTTAAGTCTTCCATAAACCATTCTAATTTCTTATTTCTAAGTTAATTTATCATCTTTAAAATCTTATGCATTACATTAGATATTTTAAATATATCTTATCACTATCTTTGTGGAGAAATTTAACTGGACTTTCTTTAAGAATGACTCACATACTACTCTTTGCTGATGTTATCACAATGTATGGAGACCAGCCTTAATGAATTGACCAGTGTTTCATGAGATTTTATAATGCTCAATGATTATAAGTAAAATAAAATTTTTCATCATTTATATGAGAGTATAAGTAATATCTTTAGTATAATTGAAAAGACATTCCATAATTGAAGTAGTTCAATAGAAATTACTTATTTTGCATGGTTGAGTAGCAATTATTCTTTAAGATTTGCTGCTTTGTAGAATAAATTGTTTTTAAAAAAATTCAATTGGTTAGATTTCCCAAAGCATAAATCATAATAATAACGACACTCTAAAAAAGATAATGACTGATTGAATGTCATTAAGCCTATCAAGAAAAATAACCAACATTAGTAAGCATATAATTTTTTTTTTTAATGGGAATTGACGATTCAAGAGGTTATTAGTTTGGGATTTGGTGGCTTTAATGCTAGAATTATTATTATATTCAATATCTTTTCCCTCCATAGCTATAAAAAATTTGGTCCCCTCTACCATTTTGAGTAAATACTCTAAAAAATTTAGACTGGAAGAAAAGTGAGATATGTAAGAACTTAAAGTGATGAGAATGACAATAAAGAAAGGTGCGGGGTTGTTAAATTTTTTTTATCTAATTTAAGTTAAGGTAACAAGAGAGAGGACTTTTGTTAAGAAAAAAACTATCCTTTTCTTTTGGGGTCGTTGCCTCTCCTCTATGACTTATTTTTTTGGCTTCTTGAGCATCTTCTTGAACATTTTCATTCCATGGAGCCTTTCTTTATATAAATACTTTTAAAAATAAAAATTTTCACTATATCATACTTTTAAAAGTATCATAAAAAAAGGATTAATAGAATTAATTAATAAATTATTTGTCAACAAACAACATATGTCTACCTACCCTCTTTCGAGTGTATAAGTATGCTTACTTTTCTATTAGTTTTATGAAACTATTTTTCACCTAGAAGCATCTAATAGAAACATATCACTAAATTATATTTCCTTACAAGTTTCATTGTCACCTAAAATATATTTATAGCCAATCGGGTCAATGTGAGTGCACTCAAGTAGCAAGATCACTGCTTAGTTTCACATGCAAAAAAAATTAACATAATTTATTTCCACTTAAGTTATGTTAATGGAGCAAAAGAGATATTACTCATCACATAAAAATATTTCTATCATGAAACAAATTTTCCTACACATGTGATGTGACCCGCAATTATGCATATTTTTATGTTATTTTAAGATGCCAAAAACTTCACCCAAATTATCTTTAACGGCTATTGAGAACAAATATAATATGACAAAAATTAATTAAAATGTTTTCTCAATCGTGGTAATACACAAGTATACATATCGTTTCAAGTAATATATAGTTTTTTTTAAGAACCTAGCATCGATCACACATGAAAAATGCATATGAAAAATAATAAAAACGAAATTAAAAAATTTTAACTTTAAGAAAATTTTACTTAAGGCTGCAGTAAATATCTAAAGATGAAAATTAAGTTTACTAACTTCTACAAAATGCAAGTAATACTAGATGAAATATTTTTAGAATATATAAATAAAAAGAATTTCTCTTGGCCAATAATTCTTAATCAGTATAGCATTTCAAATTTTGTTTAGAAGCTTAAATGTGGTATTGTGATAAGTAGGAGCATACATATTATTTACATCTTTTGATTGTGTGAAGAACACCGACTAATTTAAAGTTGGTGTCGGCATGTATAGTAGTGTTTGGTAGGTTCTAGTCTCTCACCCCTAGACTACCAACTGTGCCATTTCTATAAGATCTACCAGTGACCCTTAATTCCAATATATAGACCAAATTGATAAAAGAATTTAGCCTATCACTCTAGAAACACAATTCTATGCCCATCAAATCTTGTTTCTCTGTCTATTTGAACCTGATGCGGCGGGTGGCTTGCACTATAAATAAATATGCAGTTCAATCCCAATAAAAATAAATTTAGTTTAATAAATTTATCTTTTAAAATCTTTAAGCTGTCGAACCCATAATAATAACACAAGTATACCTATGACTAACTTAGTAAAGGGCCTAATGGAGACTTAAGTATCAATCACAAAGGGAGTTGGAAATTATTATGGTTATAATGTCAAACACAATAATAAAACTATAAAACCTAAGTAGGCAAGACAAATCTAAATTGAATTTTATGTGCATTAAAAAAAATGCAATTGAAAGAACTATGTTAACTAAACTAATTGTTAAACTTTAGTTGTAACCTTATAAAGACTAAACAAAATTTTGTGATGAAGTGTTAAAATTTAAGAAAGCATCCTTCCCCTTTACAATGATTTTATGGAATGTGAAGAAATTAGATTTATTTTGAAATACATATATTAAATTTTATTGTGTCAAATAGGTGCAATCCTATTCTTTAGTCTCTGAGAGTGCATAAAAAACATTGACTAATCCAGTGTTTAGTCCCTAAATCCATGGTTAAACTTCAACTGTAACCAGACACTATAGTTGGTTTTTAAACATAAAAAGTGTTTTAATTTGAATCATATACTTCAACTGTAACCAGACGCTATAGTTTGATGCCACAAAACTCACATTGACACTATAAAAGTTGATGTGGAGGGTGTATCACTACTTCCACTCTACTCCAGCAAATGATTCAAATTTATGTACAGTTGGTTTTCCACTGGGTTTCAATGGTTGCAAATTTTCTTCATTTCTACCAAATTATACTTCTGATTGTTCACATAAAGTTAAACTAAAAGTAGGACATCCCAAACCACTAGTTGTCGCATTTCTAGCAATGCTCTGAGCATTATGCACAATAAGAGCACCAATATCCATTACTTTCATTTGTTGAATTTAGAAATTCAGCACTGCTCTTTTCTTAGTTACTTCGCTCTGGTCATTTATTGGAAGCAACTTCGCAGAGATGAAGTAATCCCATGCCTTAGATTGAACATTTAACATGGAAGTGGAGAAAATGACTTTGTGATTATTTTTAGTTTTCCATTCTCATCTTCCATCAGCAGAAAGGCAATTACTTCATCAAGTGATGAATCAGTCAACACAAATGCAGCATACTTAAAATGAAATGTATTTCTCAGTTCATAAAACTCATTGATTCTTCTTTGATTAAATTTAACTTGCTTACCTCAAAAATAAATATGATCATCCGTTGTCACCCAAATATTTGCATAGAATTCTCAAGTCATCGGAAAAATGGCTACTTTAGTGAAGTAGCATAAGCTCTCCCACTTCTGAGCAATAAGCAGCCATTTGATTTCTCCTCTCAGTTTTTAAAACACTCACTCATGAATCAAATTTCTTGAGAACATTTTAGTATTATAGTTATGTTGGGAATTAAAATTTACAAATCTCCTCGCATCTAAATCTCTCGTAGGCTTTCCCCTCTTTACTCTTGGTGCAATAAGAATTCCTATATAAATTCAAATAAAATAAAATAAAAATCACAATATCATATATTAAACTTCAAAAGTAGGAATATTTGGTAAGAAGTTTTTTACCATGGGTTTTCCTTAAACTTCTTAAAAAATTGCCCAAATATTTAGATTTCCAAAATTTATGATAAATCCATGAGGGAAAAAAAAATTCTATGTTAAAGTGAAGCTCTTACAAAGAGAAGATGAAATCCAAGATTTTTAGGCTTTGCACTTTTAGGCTTTAAAATCTCCTAAAATTTACCAAATGTGAAGCCCTAGGTTAAGTTTCGGCCTTGGTTTAGAGGTAGGAGACTACCCAAGCAATAAAAATTGCATTTTAATTGGGCATTTCACAGTTTTAAGTCATTTTAGGCGTTCTCGGGAAACTGGTGCATCAGGCACCAATCTGGCGCTTCTGGCGTCGCTCCTCTATAAAACGGCGCCTCGGGCGCCAACGCCAAAAAAATTCAGGTTTCTATTTTCTTCAAATATCTGTTGCATACTGCACCACGTCAATCTCTAATTAACTTTATTAAACACTTATACTCATAATTAAACAATTTTCTAACACATAATTTCAAAAAAAAACACAAAACTCACATTTATATAAAAAATACGAATGATTAAAAACTAACAGTTTTCAAGCCTACACACTTAATACAGCTTTGAAATCAAGCCAGAAAACTAATGATGAAGTCCAAATAACAAACATTAGCAAACAATACATATAAGGTTCCATAATAAAATTAAATCAAATCCCATATATAACATATAACAACAAATATAACTATGAATTCCATTACTAAATGAGTTCAAATATTTTCTTCACCATCATCATCTCGAATGTCTCTCATGGAATGGTAGTAAACGTACAAGTTGCAGGAAAATTGGTAAGGAAATTCATCTATCGAATCTTCTTCAACCCAAGCATTTTTCTTGAACATGAGCACCAAAACTTCTTCAATTCGCCTAGTGTGTTCGAAGTGTTCCTTCATCCTCTAATCCAAGTGGTCAAACATTTCAAAAATATTTACAATTGAATGCATAAGATTTCGTACCTCTTTTTCCAACTTCTTAATCCTTTTAAAAAGTGCATTCGAACTAAAGTAAGGCTGAATAGGTGATGAATTTTGAGATGCTTGATCCATCAATATGTTCATATCGTTCTCCTCCCTAATTCATGTGCAGTTGCAATAAACTTCTGGGTTCATAGGCTTCCAAAGGAGAAGAACTTTTTCCTAACTTTCATAAGGCACTTGTGACTGGCTGCATAGCTGGAATATGGTAGATGAAAGTCCCAGTCCAGAAGTTGATTCATCGATGATTAAACCCAAAACAAACTTTACTATTAAAGCAACAACATCAATAGGTTTTCTAGTTTGAATACAATAATTCAAAATCACACTTTCCTTTGTATCACACTTTCCACTTTCCTTTGTCACTTTACTGATTTTCATAGTAGGAAGTAATTTTGATGCAATAAAGAAATGCCACGCCTTCAATGCAGGATTCAATAATGACAAAGAAAAACTTACATGTTTGATATCTCTAGTCTCCTATTTGCATCTTCATCAGTAAGTTATCGATATAGTTCATATATATTATCTCTTGTAGGGACAAAATTCGCATAACGACAAATAGGAAAGCTTTTAATCATAAACATGTCATTTATTCTCGAAGTAAGAAAATGTTCCTACCTGCTCGAACATAAATGACTCCTTGGTTTATTTGACAAAGATTAGCGTAAAACTCCTTCACCACAGGAACTACTATGGTGGTAGTGGTATAGCAAACTACTTCCTAGCGTCTCTGTACAATGATCTTCTCCGCTTAAGTATTTGATTTGTTGAATACTTGATTGACAAAGCCTCACTTCTTGATTAGTCTCTTCTTCACGAGAAAATGATTGTGTAACTTCTGTGCATCTAAACTAACAAACTTACTCTTGTTGAAAATTCCATTTATAGTGTTTTTTTTAGAGTGGGAAGTCATAGGAAGTTTTGAAAAATGGTGGCTTTCCCTTTGTTTTCTCTTATTGAATATCTTTAAGATTCAGTTTTATGGAGTTACTAGGAAGAAATCCCACCAAAAATTGTCAAAAATAGTCATTTGAATCATCTCAAGTCATTTTCGACACCGTAACGCTTCTGGCACCGGCTCTCTGGGTTCAGATTTCTGCACCGTCTTGTTTTAAATCCAAACGACTCTCACTTTTTCAATATAAGTCAGTAAATTGAAATGGTTTAACGAATTTTCTTAATATATAAGTCTCTCAAATACACGAAGTACATAAAGAAACCATAAATTTATATATATAGTACTACTTATAAAAACATATAAACAACATAATCAAATAAAATATAGGTTGCCTCCCACGAAGCGCTTGGTTTAATGTCGTCAGCCCGACATTCCAAGTCATTACTCTGGGTGACCTAACATTACAGTCTCTTTAAAAACTGGTCATTGACCATCAAAATATGGTTTCAGTCTATGCCCATTCACATTAAAAACCTTTCTAGTATTGGGATCTTCCTTATTAACAACTCTATTATGATAAACTTTTACAATTGCGAATGGTCGTATCCACCAAGACTTTAGTTTTCCAACGAATAATTTCAATCTTGTATTATATAATAAAACTTTCTATCCAGGCTCAAACTCTTTTTTTATTTTTTCTGATTATGCCATTCTTTTAATCTCTTCTTATATATCCTAACATTATCATAAGATTCATTCCTAATCTCTTTAATCTCATTCAATTATAATAATCTTTTCTCACCAGCGTCTTTCATACTAAAAGTAAACTCATTAATAGCCCAATAAGTTTTATGTTCTAATTCTACTAGTAAGTGACAAGTATTCTAAAAAAATAATCTATATGGGGACATTCCTATAGGTGACTTATAAGCTATCCTATAAGCCCATAATGCAGTATCTAATCTTACAAACAAATCCATTTTTTTAGGATTTACAATTTTTTCCAAAATTCTCTTAATTTCACAATTAGATACTTCTGCTAGACCACTAGTTTGAGAATGATAAGTAGTTGCAATCTTATGTATAATATTATATTTTTTTCACCAATTTACAATTTTTTGTTCCGAAAGTGAGATCATTCATCTGTAATGATTATTCTCTGCATTCCATATCTTGTAAAAATATTTTTGATTAAAAATTTTGAAACACCCTGAGTATCACATCGAGGTAAAGCGATTGCTTCAATCCAGTTCGATACATAGTCCCTTAAATCTTTAAAATAAGTAAATTTGAATAAAAAAATATATATATATATATATATATATATATATAAATATATCCAAATGAAAGCACAAATGGTCCCATAAAACTTAATCCCCAAACATCAAAGATTTCAACTTCCAAAGTAAAATTTAGAGGTATTTCATTTCTTTTTGAAATTTAGCCTACTCGCTGACACCAATCACATGTTTTAATATATATTTTAACATCTTTAAATTGAGTAGTCCAATAAAATCTAGATTGTAAAATTTTGTGAGAAGTTAAATTTTGTGAGAAGTTCTATCAAATCAATCCCAAAATGATCTCCAAATTTAGAATCATGACATTTTTGGATAATTTCTTCAATTTCTTCATAAGGCACACATGTCGTCATAACTAAATCTTTGCATTATTTGTATCCTAAAAGTAAAATATTTCATCATTAGTAAAATTCTTCTCTTGTTGTTTTGTCAACCTATATGGTAAAATACCACTAACAATATAGTTTAAAATATCAGCATACCACATTATTTCTATCCTTTAATAACAAAAAGTTGTTCATTATGAAAAGTTTCATTAATTTGTTTTTCAAGGTCAAACATTTCTTCCTGTTTCAGTCTAAATAAATGAACAACAATTTGATTATCAGTTTCTTTCCTATAGATTATCACAAATTCAAATTCTTGCATTAGAAGTAATTAACAAATTAATCTTGGTTTTACATACTTCTTTTGCATCAAATATTTTACAATCATGTGGTCTTCTTGCGCACACAATTAGATCCAATTTGATATGAACTAAATTTATAAAAAGCATAAACAATGGCTAATAAGTCTCTTTCATTAGTGGTATAATTAATTTGAGCATCATTGAGAGTTTTACTAGCATAGTATATAACTTACAAAATTTTATCATATCTCTACCCAAAAGAAGCTCCAATTGCATAATCACTAGCATTACATATTAATTCAAACAGTTTCTCGCATACTGGTGAAACAATTTTATGTGCAGTGATCAATTTTTCCTTCAATGTTTCGAAGGCATTAAGGCACTCTTAATTAAAATTAAATTTTGTATCTTTTTCTAAAAGTTAGCATAAAGGCTTTGTCATTTTTGAAAAATATTTAATATATTACCTATAAAAACAAGCATGTCCTAAAAAGCTCCTAACTCCTTTTGCAGTAATAGGTGGAGGTTGGTTAAATATTACTTGATTTTTTGTCAGATCTACTTTCATACCATTTTATGAAATTTTATGCCCACGCACAATTCCTGCTACAAACATTAATTAAAACTTTTCCTAGTTTAATAGTAGATTCAACTTTTAAAATCATTCTAGAACTTTCTCTAAATGATTTTGACATATTTCAAACAAAGTTTCAAACACAAAAAAATCACCCATAAAGACTTCTATCCCTTTTTCAATAAATCACCGAAAAATCGATATAATACATCTTTCAAATGTTGCAAGTGCGTTAAATAAATCAAAGGGCATTTGTCGAAAAGCAAAAGTACTATAAGGATTAACAAATTTTGTTTTCTCTTTATCCTCTATAGCAATTGATATTTAATGATAGCTGGTATATCTATCTAAAAAGAAAAAATATCTATGCCCATCTATTCTATCCAATATTTGGTCCAAAGAAGGTAAAGGAAAATGTTCTTTCCTCATGGCTGAAGTTAATTTTCTATAATCTATGCAGATTTGCCATCCAATGACTTCTCTTATTGGTATTAATTCATTATTTTCATTTTTCACTACATTCACATCTCCTTTCATTGTCACACAGTGAACTGGACTCACCCAAGCACTATCTAAAATAGGACATATTATTCCCACATCTAACCATTTAAAATCTCTTTATTAACAATTTCTTTGATCATCGAGTTTCATCTCTTATGGGGATCAGCTTTTGGTTCATGATGATCTTCCAATAAAATTTTGTGCATACAAATTGAAGGATTGATTCCTTTAATAGCAACTAATGTCCATTCAAAGGCTTTCTTATATCTTTTTAAGAATTCCAACAACTTTTATTTTTGTGTTTCAGTTAACTCCGAGGATACAATAACAGGTAATGTAGATAAATCTCTTAAAAAGCCATATTTTAAATGTGTAGCAAGTGTTTTCATTTCTAATTCAGATAATTTTTTAAACTGTGAAGTCAAATTTTTTTTATTATCAGTAAGATTTAACAATTCAAATTGTTCCTGACATAATCTAATTATTCATTACTCACTTCCGTAGATTCCTCTTGAATTATATCCTTATCCTCATACTCCAAATGTTCTTCTTTAATTTTATTTTCAAATGTATTTATGAAAAATTCATTATTTAAATTGTCTTTAACTTCCATTCTGAAGCATTCATTCTCTCTTCCTTTTGTTGGATATTTCATTGACTTTGCAATATTAAATGTGACCTCTTGATCACTAACTCTCATCGTTAATTGTCCTTTATGCACATCTATCAAGGCTCTACCAGTAGTAAGAAATGATCTTCCTAAAATAATAGGAAGTTCTTTATCTTCCTCCATACTAACACAATAAAATCCACAGGAAAAATAAATTTATCAACCTTTACCAAAACATCTTCTATAACTCCTTTAGGATAGGTAATCGAATGATCAGCTAACTAAAGAGTTACAGTGGTCGGTGAAATTTCTTCTAAACCCATCCTTCCAAAAATTGATAGAGGCATAATATTAATATTCGCTCTCAAATCGCAAAAGAGTTTTTGCAAAAAAATCATTCGCCAATAGCACAAGAATAGTAAAACCTCCAAGGTCCTTAAGTTTTTCAAGAAGCTTTTCTGAATTATAGCACTACACTCTTCACTAAGTGCAATAGTCTCATTATATGTAAACATCCATTTTTTAATAAGTATATCTTTCATGAACTTCACATAGCTTCAAATTTTTTTCAGGGCTTCAACAAATAGAATGTTGATTATCAATTTCCTCAACATTTCCAAAAATTTTGTAAATTGGTTATCTTTGTTTTTCTGCTTTAATATTTGATGAAATGGAGGTGGTGGTCTTTCTAAAGTAATTTTCATTGGTTTGATATTTTGACTCAAAATGTGAATCTTCATTAGAATTTTCATTTCCACCCCTTCTTTTTCAACTTCAACTTCTTTTTAAACTTTTGTTTCCAATTCTTTTCCACTTCACAGTTGAATAACATTAATTTACTCTTTGTTTTAAGGTTTAGGATTGACTTCAACGTTACTAAGCAACGTTCCTGGAAGTATGTTGCTAAGTGCAATAGCAATACATCCCAAAATACATCCCAATTGATTTTCCATCCCAATTGATTTTCCATGTTTCCAATTGCAGCTCCTTGACTTTGTAATTGACTTCCCATTTACAAAATTAATTCTTTCATTGATAACTTCTTCTCCTTACTATGTAAATTATTATTTAAACTTGAAGGGTAATAAGGTTTGTAATTCAATTTCCCTTAATTGTTGGAGTTTCACAGTAGGTTTGCCGCATTCTTCCCCTATTGCGGATTTACAACATTAGAGTTATTATTACTCCAACTGAAATTCGGGTGATTTTTCCTACCAGGATTATAATAACTGAAAAAAGGATTATTAGATCTATTTTTTATAATAATTAAATTTTAATAAGAGAATTGAGATTCTATCATTTGTCCCAGTGAATTTTCCTCAATCACTAGAGATGTCCGAGAATTATTCATGTCATATTGATCTATCTTCTTTAATATTACAACAATTCGAGCAGCTGACATAGATATTGCATCAGAATCATGAATACTAGCAACTAATTTTAGGTTTACCCTTTCAGTAGGCCATTAAAAATTTTTAGTAGCCATCTTTTTAATTAACGAATAACCTTCATCTAATGGTTTTGACATTAATGATCTAGCACCAGTAGCATCAATTATTGATTTAACAGATCCAATGAATCCATTATAAAAATTTTGAATTATTAACCAATCTGATAATGTATGGTCTGGACACTTCCTAAGAAGATCTTTAAATCCTTCACAAGCTTCACAAATTGATTCCCCTTCATACTGATAGAAAGATGTAATTCATTTCTATGCTTAGCAGTTTTTTATGGTGGGAAATGTTTAGATAAAAAATTTTATGACAATTCTCCTCAAGTTCTGATAGATCCAAGTGCTAACAAGTTTAACCACATCTTAGCTTTATCTTTTAGTGAAAAATGAAAAAGTCTAACTCTGACTACATAATTCGACACTCCATTATATTTAAATGTAGCACAATTTTAGAAAACTAGTAAGGTGTTAGTTAGGATCTTTAGTCAGTGTTCCCCCAAACTGATTATTTTGTACCAATTAGATAACACGTTTAAGCTCAAATGAATTCCTAGCTACAACAAGATTTTGTATACTCAAATGAATTTCATCTGCTGTAGTATTAACATAATCTCTTAAAGGTATTTGATGATGTTCATTTTTATTTAAAGAATTATTTATGGTGTAAGCCATTTTGTTCAAATTACCTCCATCTTTTTATTGTTTTTGAATTTTTCTAATTGTTCTCTCTAACTCTGAATCGTAAGGTATTAAATCTACATATCTTAAACTACACATACACAAACATAATAAGCAATAAAAATAAGCAAACACACTAAAATATAAAAATATTTAAATAAAATATAGATAGTCTTTTAGTTCAAATAATATGTTCTCAACTATAAAATAATTTAGGTTGCTCTTCGGCAACGGCGCCAAAAGTAAATATGCAGTTCAGTACCAATAAAAATAAATTCATTCTAAATAATTTTATGTTATAAAATTTCTATGTTGTCAAACCCGTAATAATAATGCAAGTATGTCTATCACTCAAGTAATAAATGGCTCCAATGGAGTCCTAAGTATTAATCCCACAAGAAGTTGGAGATTCTTATGGTTATAACATCAAACACAAGATTCAAACTATAAAAGTTAATTAGCCAAGACAAATCTAAAGTAAATTTAATATGTGTTAAAGGAAATGCAATTGAAAGGACTAAGTTAGCTAAACTAATTTCTAAACTTCAAAAGTAAACTTATAAAAACCAAATACAGTTTTGTTTTGATGAGTTCAAATTTAAGAAAGCATCATTCCCCTTTACAATGAGTTTATGGAAAGTAAAGAAAATAAAATTATTTTAAAATACATATATAATATTGTATTATGCCAAATAGGAGCATTCCTATTCTTTACCCTCCGTGAGTGCATAAAAAACATTCACTAATCTAGAGTTTGGTCCCTAAATCTGTAGTTAGGTTGAGAGGATATTGAATCTCACTCCAGAGCTCTCACTTCTCCCTTGCGTGAGGGCTAACAATCTCGATTTAGTTTCCAAGCAACTGGACCAATGTAGGGATTTTAATTTATCAACATAAAATCTCTAATTCTGCGCCCATCAAAGTATATTTCCTTTTTTATTTGCATGTAACCCCATGGATTACATTCTCACTAATGAAATTAAATGTGACGCTTAACTTGTTTTAGAATACATATCCCTTTTGGATCATATATTTCTCAACATATTTTAACTTTTCAATTGGCCAAATACAAAGGAAATGAAAATTAGAGTTCAAATCAACACAATTTATAGACATTAAAAACATTTATAAAATAAAACTAATTGTTCACCAAACCTTATCTTATTGTAGGAGAAAGATAAAGAATCCTACTTAGAATTCATGACAAGGATACAACAAAACACAGATTTCATATATAGAAATAAGTTTACAAAACAACAAAAGAAAAGAACACATATTATCTCACACTCCTTCCCAAGCAAATGCCTAAAAGTTCCTTTTAAGTGCATTCTCTCTTCCTAATCACACTCAATTCTCTCTTAGAATTATAATGAAGAAGAAATTTCTCACCTTCCCTCTCCTCTTACAACCTTAGAAGAAAATCCTCCCTTCTCTCTCACGCCAAAACCTCTTTCTCTATCTCACACCCCCATCTCTTCTCTAGACTTCTCTCTTTTTTAATTAGGGCCCAAAAGGAATTCAAAATTCCATCTAATTTTTCCCCTAAAAGTCACACCTTTTTGCATCAAGAGATAAGTCCTTTTTATTCAAGAGACATATCTCTTCATTGGAGAGCCTTCCACCTCTTTCTCTATCTCACACCCCCATCTCTTCTCTAGACTTCTCTCTTTTTTAATTAGGGCCCAAAAGGAATTCAAAATTCCATCTAATTTTTCCCCTAAAAGTCACACCTTTTTGCATCAAGAGATAAGTCCTTTTTATTCAAGAGACATATCTCTTCATTGGAGAGCCTTCCATAGTATTTAGATGCATTGAACCACTTCATGGGACGTCTGAAATGTTTGGAACCTTCAAAAACTGCTCAAAAATGGTCACGAACCAACTTAGTCCATTTAAATTTGTCTCTAGCACTTTCGGTGCCAATTTGGCTTCTCTGGCGCCAGCCTGATGAAGTCCGTGTTGTTCTCTGGATTCAAGCGCTTCTCAATCTAATCTGGCACCTCCGGCGCCGCTTAATGAATTTCACACTATCTCTAGATTTTGGTGCTTCTGGCACCAATCTGCTGCCTTTTTCGCTGCTTCTCTGCAAAATACAACCTTTGATGCAAGCTTCTGGCACTTTGGGTGCTAGCTCTTAGGAAAATGGAGCCTTTGGTGCCAAGATCATGAAAATCTCCATTTTGGTTCCAAATTTCCTCATTTCTGGTACTTCTTGCTCAAAATGCCTAAAATTGATATAACTACAACAAAAACATGAAACTAACCTTAGTTAAATTGTAATATCACCAAAAAAACATAAAATGTATAAATAAAACAATATATTATTTTTGTTTTTCAGCACCATCCTTCAGACGATCACCACGCCTCTTTCTAAGGTAGAATGTGATACAAGTTAAAAAATTTTAGCCCTCTCAGGTCTGTAAGTTTCATCAACAAATTTTGATAATACAAGTGGCCAATTTGTAAAGTAAATGAAGATCTGGTAAAAATTTTATCGCAATTTTTAGGATTAAAAGAAGTTCTAAACTAAATCAAAGTCACTTACTGAATTACTTGATATTGCAAGAAGAAGGAGAGAAAAATACTCAAAACGCATGGAGATGACAAAACAAAACATATTTATAAAACTCAAATCCAAATTATAAAACTTAAATACAAAGATACAAAAACTTGTCTTGAATGTTCCCCCAAGCACTCATTTGAAGTTCTCTAACTTCTCTAACTCCTACAGCACTTACAAGACTCACAAACTCCAGAAATAACATAGACTCGCAAAGAGAAATTCTCACACACTTAGCACACTCACACATTATGTGACTCTATAGATCCGACTCTCCTACCCTCTTGGAATTAATACATATTGATAGAGCATCGAAAATGACCAAGGGTTGCTTTTGGCTGTTAAAAGTTTTTCAGATTCAAGTCAAGATGTGGTTTTGATTTAATTTAATATACATATTAGAAGAATTGTATTTTAATTTTGAAAATTAAAATTTTAATTTTGAACATACGAGACCGAACTGATCTCATATAAACAATAATATAAATAAACGAGCACATGATGCATGGATTTGTTGTGTGATGTTTTTGTAAATATTTTTTAATATTACAAAGCACACACGCGACAGTGCTAATAATAAATATGCAATTCAAATACAAATAGAAATGACTTTATTAAAAATAATTTTGTCTTTTAAAATTAAACTGCCAATCCCGTAATAAAAATGCAAGTATACATATGGCTCTTGTAATAAAGGGCTCTAATGGAGTCCTAGATATCGATCCCACAGGGAAGTTGGAAATTCTTATGAATGCATTGTAAAATACAATTCAAACTTCAAAATGTAAGTACAAAATTTAAATCTAAAGTAGTGTGTATACTAAATAAAATGTAATTAAAATACCTAAGTTAACTAAACAATTACTAAAATTCAAAAATAAAATTCTACAAAGTAAACAATGTTTGAGTGACAAAGAGTTAAAATTTAAGAAAGCATCTTTCCCCTTTACAATGAGTATATGGATTGTGAAAAAATAAAATCATATTATATATATATATAGGATCAATTCTATTTTTTACCCTTCTTCAAATGCATAAAGAATATTTAATAATCCAGAGTTTGGTCCATAAATCCGTGGTTAGGTTAGGAGGATTTCGGCTATCACACTAGAGCTCCTACTTCTCCCTCGCCTGAGGGTTAAAAATCTTGCATTAGTTTCCAATCAACTGGACCAAATAGAAGATTTTAATCTATCATCTTAAAATCTTCAATTCTGCAACCAACAAAGTATATTTTTCTATTTATTTTTACTCAACCCCATAGACAACATCGTCACCCATTAAATTAAATGTGACTCTCACTATATTGTAGAAATCATAGCTCATTCGGATCATATGTTTCTCAATACATTTTAACATTTCAGTTGGCCAAATTAAAAAGTAAATGAAGATCGGAGTTCAAATTATCAAAAAATTTTGACATTTAAAACTATATAAAACAAAATAAATTCTACACAAAACCAAATCTCAAAGTAGCAAGAAGGATAAAGAAGACTATTGTAAATTCATGAGAAGGATAATACAAAACATGAATTTCATATATAAAAATAAGTTTACAAAAAAAGGAAATAAAATACACAACTTATCTCACAATCCTTCCCAAGAAAATCCATAGAAGTTATCTTTAACCACTTTCCCTCTTTACAAGAACTCATAATTCTCTCTTGGAAGTGTAATGAAGAAGAAATCTCTCACATTCCCTCTCCTCTTACAACCCTATAAGAAAATCTCTAAGTCCTTCCCTCTCTCTCTCTTACTCTCCTCTCTCTTCTCTCTCACACAACCACCAAACCACTCTTTGCTATAAACTTCCTTCTCTTTTGTTAGAGGCTACCTCCCTTTTAAATAATTCAAAAATTCTCTCCAAAATTCTATCCAAAAGTCAAATCTTTTGAATCCTAAAAGACATGTCCAATGATTCAAGAGACATATCCCTTCTTTAGAGAACCTTCCAAAGTGTCTTAATGCATTAATTCACTCCATGGGACATTTGGAACATTTGCTCTCTTAAAAATTTGTGAAAGATTCATCCGGAACTATCATAATTCATCAAGTGTCGTCTCTGGTGCTTTAGGTGCTAACCTGGCGCTTTAGGCGCCACGTTACTTAAGTCTGCATTGTTTTTGAGCTCTGGTGCTTCAGGGCTCGATTCTGTTGCTTTAGGTGCCGCCTCTCTATATAATGGCACTTCAAGCGCTAATTCTGGCGCTTCAAGCATTAGCTCTCTGTAAAGTGGCACCTCAGGCGTCAGTCTGACACTTTAGGCGCTAAAATCACAAAATTCACAATTTTTGATATACCTGTAACAAAAACATGAAAATACCCTATTTTAAAGTGCAATATCACAAAAAATAAACATAAAGTTTATACTTAAAATAACACATTATTTTTTTTGTATCAAAATCCCCCAAACTTAAATATTACTTGTCCTCAAGTGACACTGTTACTACATAAAAATATGAGTTAGGACAAGATTAACTTATAAACTTCTATATTTTAGTTTAATAAATAAAATAGTAAAATTTAAGAAAATTTTTTAAAAACTTAGATTAAAATTATAAGTCTAATAATACGCAGTAATCGAATCTAACATTTCTGAATCTCTATTCATTTTAAGAAGAACTGTAATTTGTTATAACAAAGATATTTAGAATTTCCATATAAAAAAGAACTTCATAAAAACTTTACAAGTTAAGGTACAAGTTTAGAAAATTTAATAAAGCCTTTTCATTAAATTGATTCGAGTGAAGCCAATTTTAGATGAGGCATCTCCTCAAGCTTCTCCTCACATTCTTTTTTTTAAGTAAAGATTTTTATATCTAGATAACCTTTAATATTGTTGAACTTCACTATCCTCTTCTTCAAATTAAAACCCCTTACCTTTCTTCACTTTATAAATTCATATTAATTTTGATGATATTTCATAAAGTTTCATTCTTTTTTTCTTACATAAAACTTTAAGATTCTTAATACTTCAAAAATATAATTTTCTTTACTTTAAATAGAAAAACATACTCTTATCATTTTATACCAAATATATTTAACTTTAGAATTTACCTTCATTATTAAAAACATTTACTTAAAATTTCCATAATATTTACAAACATAAATATAGTCATTTAAAGCTAAACCCTAATATCTAAGGTTATGTTAGATTAATTTTAAAAATATAGTTAATTGAGGACAAATAAAATTTAGTTTAATTCTTTTTAAAAAAAATTTCTTTCCCCATAAACTTAAGTTTTTAGTAATTAAAAATGTTCAGTACACAAAAGTTTTTGTAGGTGAAAGAAACCAGTAAATACATAAAAATAAAAACTAACCTGTTGAGGATTTCTGAATATGAAACTAAGCTCTGGTATACTACAGGTTCTATCTTTAAAAAAAAAATACAGGCTTTAAAGCATTAAATGAAACACAACCTATTTCAAAGGATTTTCTATGAATTAAAAGCATAATCAGAAACTAAAAATAACTAAAAATGCAGAGAAATAAAAGTTTACAATTTCTATTACAGTTCACAGTACAACATTAAAATGAAAGTTCCAACTACAACAGTTCTAAATAAAACAAATAACAAAAAAAACAAATAAACAAACTCCTAAAAAAATTAGTCTTCGTCCTTTTCATCACCATTATTTTCTTCTTCTTCTTCTTCTTCTTCTTCTTCTTCTTCTTCATGATTTGGCACATAAGGAGTAAAGCTGGTATTTGTTAGAAGTTCCACATTAAAATCACTCCTTAGATATCTAGTGATAGCCTCTTGATATGTTATATCATGTTGAACTCTCTGCTGCTTATATTCATCATTATTTGCATTCCTTATTTCAATTCCTCCAATCTTATTTTATAGATTCACCATATCTGTTTATTGTATCATAAGCCGCTCCATGATGTTTTCAAGTGAAGCAGATTTGGAAGTAGATGGCCCTATAGTAGATGTTGAGGGTCTATCACTTCCTTCATTCTTGGACTAAGCAAATGATTCAAAATTTTGGATTGTATGTCTCCCAATTGCTTTCTGTGGCTGCAGCTTTTCTTCATTTCTATGGAACTCTATTCCTGATTGTTCACATAAAGTGAAAATTAGGGAAGAGTATCCCAACCAACTAGCTGTAGCACTCCTGGCTGTACTCCAAGCATTATGTATTATAAGAGCACCAACATCTATTGCCTTCATTTGTTGAATGCAGAAATTTAGCACAACTCTTTCCTTTGTTACTTTGCTTAGATGATTTGTTGGAAGCATTTTTGCATAAATGAAATAATGCCATACTTTTGATTGAAAATTCATTATGTAAGTGGAGAAATTAACTTTCTTATTGTTCTTAATTTTCCATTCTCCCCTTCCATTAGTCAATAAGGCAATTACCTCATCCATTGATGAGTCAATCATCATGAATGCAAGATATTCACAGTGGAACTCATTCCTCAATCCGTAAAATGCATTGATCTTTTCTCTAGAAAACTCAACTTGCTTACCACTCATGAAGATGTGATTCTCAGAAGAAAATTGGAAGTTGGCATAGAACTCACTGATCATTAGAACAATTGCTACTACAGTGAAGTAGCAAAATCTCTCACAATTTTTAGCTACGATCAATCTCTCGATCTCGCCACCGGGTTCGAAAGTTCTCATTCCTAGATCAATTTTCTCGAGCCCATTTGAGTGTTGTACCTATGTTGGGACTTATAAATAACAAATCTTCTCTCATTCAAATCTTTCATAGGCTTTCCTCTTTTCACACGTGGAGCCATTTGAATTTCTATGGAAATCCAAATAAATTACAAATTCAAAAATCTAACTCCGCAAATAAGATTATTTGTTAAGAAACCTTTCACAATGGGTTTTCTTAAATCTTCTTCAACAAATTCCAAAATTTTAGATTTTCCATAATGTGAGATAAATCCATGGGGAAAATAAAAAAATTAAAGTTAAAATGAAGCTCTCACTAAGAGAAGATAAAATCTAAGATTTTTAGCCCTTGAAATGTTCTTAAATCCATGCAATGTCAAGCCCTAAGTTGCAGTTTAGAGGTAGGAGACGACTTAATTAATAAAAATTGAGTTTTACTGAGTGATTTTGCAGTGTTTAACCTAATTTGGCATTTTTCGGGAATTTGGCACCTCAGGCTCCAAGGCTAAAATTTTCAGATTTCATTTTTCTATGGAAATTTGTTGCGTACCGCAATACTTCAACCTCTAACTGACTCAAATAAACACTTATACTCATAATTGAACAATTTTTCAACACAAAACTTTCACAAACAACACAAAACTCACTTTTATATAAATAATTTGCACTATTACAAATAGAGAGTTTTCAAACCAACAAAATATAATTCGGTGTCCAAAGCAAACCAAACATCCTAACCCTCAAATTTAAGTATAAAAACTCTCATCAACAACAACACATAAAGTACAACAATGAAATTAAATGCAATCCAACATAACACCATAACATGGTTAAGCAATACTAAATATGCATCTCGTGCATAAAGTAAATTCAAACATCTTCCTCGCTATCATGCTCTCGAATATCTCCCATGGATTGGTAGTGCACATACAAGTTATAAAAAGGTTGATAAGGAAATACATCTATCTAATCTTCCTCAATTCAGGCATGTTTCTTGAACATACACACAAAACCATATGCAATACATCCAATATGTTTAATATGTTCTTTCATTCTCTAATTGAGATGATCCGACATTTCAAAAATATTTCCAATTGAGTGCATAAGATTCTGTACCTCTTTCTCTATCTTCTTAATCCTCTTCAGAAGTGCATTTGAACTGAAGCATGACTAAAAAGGTGATGAATATGGGATAATTGATCTATCAATATATTCATATCATTCGCATCCCCCATTCTCATGCATTTGCAATAAACTTTTGGGTCCATAGGCTTCGAAGGAAGAAATAATTTCCCAACTTTAATAAGGCTCATGTAATTGACTACACAGTAGGAAAGTAGTAGATGGATGTCCCAGTCCAATAGTAGATCCATTGATGATCAAAACCAACACTGATTTCATAATTATTGCACCAACATCAATAGGTTTTCCAGTTTGAATACAATAATTCAAAATAACACTCTTCTTCGTCACCTTACTGATTTTCATAGTTTGAAGTAGTTTTGATGCAATAGATAAATGTCACGCCTAGAGGTAGGATTCAACAATGATGAAGAAAAACATACATTTTCGTTATCTGTATCTCCTAATTTGCATCTTCATCAGTAAGAAATCAATAGTGTTTGTTCATATTTTCTCTCATAAGGGTAAAATTTGTAAGTGTCAAATAGGTACACATTTAATGATAAACATATCATTTATTCTTGAAGGAGTGAATTGTATACACCTGCCTCACATGTAGACAATTCCTTGGTTGATTCCATGAAGGTTGGCATAAAACTCTTTTACCACAGGGATAACTACGGCGGTAGTGGTATAGCAAAGCACTTCCAGGCATCTCTATGTGTTAATCTCCTCCACTCGAGTATTCAGTGTGTTGAATCCTTGATTCATAAATCCCCTTTGATTTATTAGCCTCTTCTACACAAGAACTCGATCATATAATTTTTGCACATCAAAACTGATAAACTTTCTTTGATTGAAAATTCCATATCTCGCAATATCTTTAGAGTGGGAAACCATTGAATTCAAAAAATCTTCACTCTTCCCTCGTTTTCACCCTCTAAAATAGGTTTCAGAATCAATTTTTGGAGTTATTAGGAAGAGAACCCGCTAAAAACTACCAAAAACTGTCCTTTGAAACATTTTAAGTAATTTTCATCACCTTGGCGCCTCAAGCTCCGATTCTCAAGCTTCTGGCACCAGCTCTCTGGAAAGTGCCGCCTGAGGTGCCAATTCAAAAAGTTGCACCATGTTGTCTTAAATCCAAATTAATTCTCAATTTTTTCATAAAATTAGGTAAATTAAGATTTTCGTAATTTTTTTCTTAAATAAACGGATTATATAAAACTGCGAATATATATGTGTGTGTGTGTGTGTGTGTGTGTGTGTGTGTGTGTGTGCGTGTTTTTATATATATATATATATATATATATATATTGGTTAAAGGAGTTGCTTATGACTCCCTACATGTTAAGGTAAAAAAAAGACTATTACAATCATCAGTGAGGGGGCTGTGAATTTCACTATCTGGTTCAATACAGGAACCTAGGAAATCCCCCAAAAATACTTTAGGTATCACCCTCAAAAAACAAAAAAGAAAGCTAAAATGACTCAATAAAAGGAAAACTAAGTGAGGTTGCTTCTGCCCCCAAAGATATCATTTATCTTTGTTGACTATTTTGAAGTGGGGAACATTTAGGATATCTCCTTGTAGCAGATAAAAGAGAGCAGGTCGAGGGTTAACAGCAACTTCAGTCTCATCAGTACTTCATCCAAGATGAGCCAACCAGTTTGTAGGCTGGTTACCTTCCCTGTAGATAAATGTGAACTTAATTTGCATCTTGCTAGTGAGATCCCTGATTTTGCTTATCCAGTAAGAGTAGTGCCAGGGAGTCTCCTCCTCCTGATTTAAAAGGGGAATAATCACAGCAGAATCCACTTCTAACCAAATTTTATTCCATTTAGCCTTAATGGGAAGGTTAATTGCCAGTGTCAGTTGCATCATTGGCCAGGACAGGGGTATGAAAGTACAGCAAGCACTTACCCAAATGATTTCTTTAAATGCCACCCACACCAACACCATTTTAGTAAAGCTACCATCAGTATTAACCTTTACAGTAGGATGATTTGGGGCTTCCCAATAGACTTTAATGACTTGAATAAACTCAGTCTTAGTGAAAGCACAGAAGTTAGAAATATTAGGAAAGCCTTTCCAATTAATCATCTTGTGCAAGTAAGTCACACAATATCTGACAGTAGACCCACATTAGGATTTGCATCTTCAAATTTGTCCTTATTTCTTTCCATCCAGATGAACCAAGCAATGGTGAAGGGGATAGCAGCGTACTTTCTAACCTTCCAGTGCCACCAGCAGTCAACCAGTCTATCCCAAGTAAGCTTTCCCTGGTCAATTGTCAAATGGTTTAGGAACTGTTTCCATATCTGTTGAGCAAATTCACATTCAAAGAATAAGTGGTTCAGAGTTTCCTCTTCCTTTCTACATAGCCAGCATTTAGAGGGACCTCTCAATCCCTTCAACTTTAGAATATCATCAGTAGGGATCATTCTATGGAATATTCTCCAGCAGCAAAAGGACATAGAAGGTGATAAGAATTTATTCCATAGCTGTCACCCCGATCCCAGCAGAAGTTTTTAGAATAGATAGCTTTGGTGAGACTTTGGTGGGAAGTGGATTGCCATAAGAGTTTATCAGCAAGATTTCTGTTGAATTTTATACTGACCACTTTGGTGATAGAATGAGGTTGAAGAAGGCTTGCCAACTTACCCAGGGACCAGTTGTCCCCATCCCAACAATCAACCACTTTCAAATCACTATTATATATATTGGTAATGGGGGAGAGCCAATATTTAGGACACCAATTATCAAGCCAAAACTTGATGTCCCCATTACCAAGCTCTCAGTTGTAGTTAGCTTCAGCAATATGTCTGATTTTCAGCATTTTCACCAAAATTCTAGAGTCACCAGTTTTCCTTAAGACCAAAGTGGGGTGCTGATCTTTGCAGTACTTACTCCACATGAATTTTTCCCACAGTGAGTTTTGGGTCCTGAACTTAATCCAGAGTTTACAGAAATTGACTTCGAGGAGTTGTTCAAGGTCCTTAAACCCAATTCCCCCAGCAATTTGGGGTTTAACAACTTTCCTCCAAGAAGCCCAATGCATTTGCTATCTTTGACCAACCCACAGGAATTTGTTAAACATTCTCGCCAGCTGTGCTTGGGTACTTTTCTTTATAGTAGCCATTTGTAGTATATAGGCTGGGAAGGTAGTGATTATGCTCTTTAGCAAGGTAATTCTTCCCCCATTAGATAAGAAGGTCTGAGTCCACCCAGTAAGAAGGTTGGAAATTTTATTCAGAGCCTCATCAAACTGAGTTTGTTTAGCTCTGCCAGTAATTAAGAGCACCCCAAGGTACTTAATAGGGAGTTGAGTATTTGTGAAACCAGTATAATCTGATGCCCAAAGTTTTTGAGTGGAGTGTACATTTTTATAGAAAACCATTTGACACTTTGCTGGATTAAGAGCCATACCTGAGAGAGCTTGAAAATTCTGGAGAGTTTGGAAGACTTTTTTGATAGAATTTTTGCTGGCTCTAGAGAAAACCATTATTTCATCAGCATATAGTAAGTGAGTGATAACAATGTTGGATCTGTTATGATATCTGTGTTAACTATGATTCAGCAAGGCTTCATCCAGCATTCTGGACAAGTAGTCAATGGAAAGTATAAAGATGGTAGGGGAAAGTGGATCCCCTTGTTTTAAACCTCTTGTAGCAGTGAAAGAGCCCTTCCCTTGCCCATTTATCAGAATGGAATGATCATTATTGTGCAGCCACCTCCTGATAAGTTGACAGAAGCCAGCATCAAAACCTCTAACACTTAAAACCTCCAAAATGTAATCCCAGCTTATAGTATCATAAGCTTTCCTTAAGTCCAGATTATATATCATATTACCCCCTCTACAAGCTTTATTCAAGTCCTGTAGAAGTTCTTGGGCCAAAATAGTGTTATCAATAATAGACCTACCTTTCACAAAAGCC
>NW_018165036.1:932855-949645 GCF_001263595.1 Phalaenopsis equestris | reverse complement strand
AGACTTGCTGCTATCAATGGAGTTAATTGCATTCCATATTTCCTTTTCAGTGGGGGTATCTGTCAACTTGAAACCAGCAGTGTAGTTCAGTTCTTTCATGAAGTGTTCCTTCTCAATATGGGGTCTGAAGTGGTGGTCCTGGTTGAGTAGATCTTTATAATAACATATAGCATCATTAGCTATATCATTATTGTTGTGTAACCACTGGCCATTAGCATTTTGAATAGCATGGATGGTATTTCATTTTCTTTTATATTTGATGTAGGCATGAAAGAATCTAGTGTTTCTATCCCCATCAGTGAAAATATTCATGGATGCCTTCTGTTTAATAAAATTTTCCTGATAATCAATGGCACTAAGGAGGTAGTTCTGAGCAGTCAGCAGCTTTTTCTCCTCCTCAATACCAAGCTATCCCCCCCTCTCCAGAGCTTTAACTTCCTCTTCAGCCTTCTGAACTGTGGTATGGACATTTCATATATATATATATATATATATATATATATCACTCCAAACTAAAATAGATAAGCAAAATAAAGAATGATAAATATGGGTTGCCCACTAAAAAGCGCTTGGTTCAATGTCATCAGCTTGACATTCCCAGTCTTTACTCTAGGTGACCCAACATTAAAATCTCTTTAAAAACAGATCTTTGACCCTCAAAATACAGTTTTAGTCTATGCCTGTCCACTTTAAATATCTTTCTAGTCTTAAGATCTTCAATATTAACAACTCCATAGGGATAGACTTTTACAATTGTGAATGCCCATTTCCACCTGGATATCAATTTTCCAGGAAACAATTTCAATCATGTATTGTATGATAAAAATTCTTGTCCAGACTCAAATTCCTTTTTTATTATCTTTTGATCATGCCATTATTTCTTTTTCTCCTTTTAAATCCTAGCATTATAATAAGAATCAATCCTAATTTCTTCAAGCTCATTTAATTGTAATAATATTTTCTCACCACCATCTTTTAACTTAAAATTGAACTCCTTAATAGCTCAATTGACTTTATGCTTCAATTCTACTAGTAAGTGATAAGTCTTCCAAAAAATTAATCTAGACGTGGACATTCTTATAAGTGCCTTATAAGCTGTCCTGTAAGCCCATAATACAATATCTAATCTAGCAGAGCGGTCCATTTTATTTGGGATTCATAGTTCTTCCCAAAATTCTTTTGATTTCACGATTAGATACTTATGCTAAACCACTAGCCTGGGGATGATAAGCAGTTACAATCCTATGTATAATATTATATTTTTGACCAACTTAGGAATTCTTTCTAATCAATTTCTAGATTCTATTCCTAAAATGGGATCCTCCATCTGTAATAATCACTCTCAGCATTCCATATCTTGGAAAATATTTTTGATTAAAAATTTTGTAACACTCTGAACATCACACCAAGGTAAGGTGATTACTTCAATCCATTTTGACACATAATTCATTGTAATTAATATATATACATTTCCAAATGAAGGTATAAATGATCCCATAAAATGCAATCCACATGCATCAAAAATTCTAAATTCTAAATTAAAATTTAGAGGTATTTCATTTCTTTTTGAAATATTACTTACTCTCTGACATCAATCACATGTTTATATATATTTTTATAATAAAATAGAGAATTATACGTCTCCCTACAAGTTAATTATCAAAAAATTGGTACAAAAATTTGTTAGGAGAGGATCTCAACTTGAAAAGAGGGGATCCTCAACCTCATACAACTCTGCTCAAAGCAAAAGAAAAGAAGTACACTAATAACAAAATGTATACCTAAACATGTACAAGCGCACAAAACCCAAAAATTATACTCCAAAAAGATGAAAAGAGGCCACTTAAAAACCAGAGTTTAGATGTTGTGAGAGATTAAGGGCAAGATCCTACTTTAGCCATTATACCATGTAGCATCCATAAAATCTTGTAGCTAGACACAAGGGAAATCTTCCTCAAAACTCTTTTACAATTTTAAGATAGGGGACATCCAAAAAGTTCCCCTGAAGCAAAGAAAGAAGAGGTGGGGGTGTATAAGTGGAAGCAACAACATCAAAACTACTTTACCTAAGGCTAGCAAGCCACTTTGTAGGCCCATTGCCTTCCCTGAAGATAAAGGGGAATTGAAGATTGAGGGAGGGTCTGACTAAGTTCATTTTTTGCAGCCATTGTGAATGATGCCAAGAATTTGGAACTTGCCCTTTCAACAGCTGATGTAAACAAGTAGAGTCCACCTCTATCCAAATATGCTTCCAATTGGTCTTGGATGTTAATCTCAAAGCCCAGTAAATAGCCAATAGTTCAGTTTCTAGAACATCCCTAGCAATGACATGAGCATGAAAAAATTAATAAATAATTTTATGCTTGATTCTTGAACACCCCCACACACACCAGCCCCCAGCTTAGAGAAAGCTCCATCAGTGTTCTCCTTGATGTAAGGGTGATGAGGGGGTTTCCACTATACCTTTAACATCTTAGGTCCTATAGCTTGTTCAGGCAAGTAGGGTGAGCATATTTTGGGGAAGTTTTTTGTGTTTGATAAGCTTAAGTAGAAAGGAATAGCATTTCTTGGCCACAATGCTGGTGGAAGGTGAAGTATCCTCAAACTTTGCTTAATTCCTAGACATCCACAGAAACCATGCAATTATAAAAGGCATAGGGCCTCCCTTAGTATTGGCCCAGCTGCACCAGCAGGTATTAAGATGAAGCTAATGCAGATTGATCCTATTCAAAGTTAACCTCTTAAGTGTGTCCTTCCAGACTTCTTAAGAGAAAGAAGATGCAAAAAATAAATGAGGAATGCACTCCTCCTCAGCATGGCACACCAACATGTTGAGGGGCCTCTCAGTCCCTTCAACTTGAGAATGTCATCAGAGGGAAGTAACTTGTGAAAAATCCTCAAATAGAAAAAAGACATAGTTGGTGTTAGACTTCTGTTCCAAATGGCTTCACCCCAAGAAATAGGATTCCATCTATAAATTTTAGAATATATGTGTTTGGTAATGCTTTGTTGAGATGAAGCCTACCACACAATTCTATCCTTCCTTACTCTATCAAAGTGGACATTGGATATACTTGCAGCTGAGTTCTCTTGTAGTAATTCTGTGATAATGGGCAATGACTACTTATCTCCCTCCAGTAGTCAACAACCTTGAGCTGAGGATTTAACATGCCTGTATTAGTTTTTAGTATCTCCTGGGGGTACCAATTTTCCAGGCAGAAATGAACATATCCTCTCCCAAGATCCCAAAGATAAAGTTTTTCAGCCAACTGTCTGATCTTTAGCAGTTGTTTCCATAATCTGGAATCCCCAAGTTTCAAAGTCACCAAATTTGGATAAGAGCCTCTATAGTTTTTTCCCAAGCATGTATTTAGCCCAAAGAAAAGTTTTTTGTATGAAGTTGATCCATAATTTCCACAGGTTTACTTGTTGAAGCTGTTGAACGCCCTTGAACCCCAGTCCTCCTGCCATAATGGGTTTTGCCAGATTTTGCCTATAGGCTCAATGGATTTGTTTTCTCTGGCTTGCCTAGATAAATCTATTAAAGATCCTTTCCATTTGAATCTTGGTGTTATTTTTCATAATAGTCATCTGCAGGATGTATGAAGGAAAAGTGGTTAGTATATTCTTAAGTAAAACAATTCTCCCATCATTAGACAAATAAGAATGAGCCCAACAGGAGAGTTGGTTAGAAATTTTTCCCAACACTTCATCAATTTGGGTAAGTTTGGCTCTTCCCTTAATGAGAGGGATGCCCAATTATTTGAAGGGAAGGGAAGTTTCAGTGAATCCAATAAAGGAAGTGATCCAGTTGTTGATGCTTGTTGTGATCTTATTGCTCAACAGAATAGAGCATTTAGTAGGATTAAAAGTCATTCCATAATGTTTTTGAAACCTTTGGATGCAATTATAAACCTTCTTCACATCAATTTTATTGGCATTAGAGAAGACCATAATGTCATCTGCATAAGCCAAGTGAGATATGGCCAAATTTGATTTGTGGTGGTACCTGGAGTATGAGCTAGTATTTATCTCTTCATTCAACATTCTAAAGAATTCGTCCATAGCTTGGACGAAAATAGTGGGAGAAAGGGTGTCCCCTTGTTGTATTCCTCTAGAAGCAGTGAAGTTGCCCCAAGCAGGCCAATTGATAAGGATTGAATAATTATTATTCTTAAGCCACCTTGATATCATATCACAGAACTCCATAGAAAAACCTGCGACAACAAGCACCTTCAGAATGAAATATCAGGAAATGGTGTCATAAGCTTTTCTAATGTCCAAATTGTATATGAGATTTCCACCTCTGCAAGTTTTTTCCAAGTCCAATATAAGTTCCTGTGCCAATAGAACACTATCTGCTATGGATCTTCCCTTAATAAAAGCAATTTGGTTTGGGCCAATAATCTTATTAAGGTGAGGTTGAAGTCTAGCCACCAGTACCTTGCTAATGATTTTTTGGATTATAAAAATAAGGCTAATAGTCTAAACTAATTCCAATTTCTACTATCAGCTTGTTTAGGGATCAAAACCATGCAGAAAGCAGTAAAATACTGTGAAAGGTCAGCACCTTGAAAAAAACTTCGTATGACCTTGATCATATCATTTTTAATGATTCCCCAAGCTTTTTAAAAGAATTTTGCAGTAAAACCTTCAGGACCAGCATTTTTAGAGCTGTCAATAGATTGAATGACATCCCAAATTTCCTACTCAGCTGGTGTATCTTTCAAGGAGTGGTTGTTGGTCAAATGATGCTCATTGCTGAACAAATTAAGACCAATTTGTGGTCTTTCTACTGAAGTTTGTTACAGTAATTTGGTGAAAACTTGAACAGCATCAGCAGCATTAGCATGGTTATCATGAATCTACTGTTCAGTTGAGCTTTTTATACAATGTATGGTGTTGCATTTCCTATTGTATTTAATATAAGCATGGAAGAACTTAGAGTTTCTACACCATCTTTAAGCATATTAATAGTAGCTTTTTGACCGAGGAAGCTCTTTTTCCAATCAATAGCAGTAAGAAGTCTTTCTTGTGCCTCAATTAAAGAAATTTCAAGCTCCTCATTTTCTAGAATAACCACCTTAAGGTACTTCACCTCTTTTTCAGTAGCTGCCACAGCAAGATGAACATCCCCAAAGGTCAGCCAACCCCAAGATCTGAGAGCTTTTGCTAACCTTAATATGGAGAAACCAAAGTTTGATCCAAGGGTCCTCCTGGATCACCCCACACCAATGAGCAGCCATACATTCCAGAAAAGATGGATGAGAAGACCACATGTTGATATATCTTAAAGAGGGGGTTGCATGGGGTAGAGGAGCTGGGGCAGCAATGCTAATAAGAAGAGGTCTATGATCAGATCCTACCAGACACAAATGTGTCACAAAATTATGAAGAAATTTTTGGATCCATAGTTCATTCACCAAGAATCTGTCCAATCTTTCCCAGATCTTGCCCCACTTCCAAGTGAAGTTGTTGCCAATGAAGCCAAAATCATAGAGTCCAGCTAGTTGGATATTATCACAGAATTGGTTCATTTTATTTAAATTGGGTGGTCTACCACCTCTTTTCTTAGTTGAGTTAGCTCTGGAGTTCAAATCACCACCTACCAACCAACTGTCAACCATGTTTGCACTTATACTCATGACTTCAGAGCACAGTCCCAATCTGGCTGACTTGTTGCAGCCTACATACACAAAAGTTGCAAAACCAGTGTTTTCATTCATATGAAATGAAAAATGTAAAAATTTAGGATTATCAATCAGTACATCTCAAATTATCTCTTTCCTGCACAATATCCAAATTTTGTTGTTATTGTTTGAAAAATGAGTGAAACTAATGAATTTCTTAAAATGAATTTCTTAATCAGTTTTTGGGGGTTTTTATGAACCATAGGTTCCAAAATTGAGATACACCAAAGTTGGAGTTCCTATTAAGATAGATAAGTCTTTTAATGGAGAGGAGATTGGAAATTCCCCAGATGTTCTAGCAGATAAAGTTAACCATGGGGAGAAGGTTGGATCTCCCTTGTCTGGTCCTGAGTGGAGATCCCCACAAAGAGGATTTAGAACTCACCAAAGATGAAGATGCTTGGAGTCTTTGGAGTTCCCCATTTACCTTCTTCTTTTTTCTTGATTTTTGAATTTGCTAGTCCATCTACAAATCTTTGTTCATATCAGTTATCATGCCAGCAAACAATTCAATACGTTCAGATGTTGCAGTGTGGCCTGCCACCAAAGTTCTACTCTATGGAGTGGTGTTTGCTAACAGCTGAAATTCAGCATAGCCATTTGAGTGGGTTCAGCAATTTCCACCATACTTTTCTTGGTTCTGACACCAGGAGCCCCTATTGATAGTTTGACCACTAGTAGTTGAGATTGGGATGGGGCAGTAGAGACTACCTCCCATGATTTCCTCTGAGGTTGTGTGTTGACCATATGCTGGGCCAATTGGGTAGCTTCCGTAGTTTCCACCAATGACTCCTTTCCTCTGATTACAGAGACACCTTTGTTGTGCACAGGTTGTGCCACAAAATATTTTTGGATTTATTAGGAGGTGTAGCATGTAACATATATCTTATTTGTTTTGAAACATTCTACAGTGAAGACAGTCACAGGACTTTTGCTCCATTACTTTTTTTTCTAAATTCCATTCTCAGTGGTTCCCAACTAGATTTCCACCACCATTGGCAATGTGATAACCCTCTCCACCAATATTCTTTCCATTGAAGGCCTTGAAAAGGTAAAAGTGGGAACATCCATCTTCAGGGGTCTTACCAAAGCCATTCTAATATTAAATAAAACCTTGTGATTAAAGAAATGAAAGGGCAGGCCTAGGAGCTTGAACCAGATAGGGACAATGGGTGGTTCTTTGCTAGGATCAAAATATGGTCTCCATTTCAATATCTTCATTGAGCTTCCCTCTAAATTAATTGAATGTTTGGCAAAGAATCGTGCATAATCTTCCTCCAACTCAAATATAATTGAAATATGGTCGCCATCCACCAATCCCACCTTCTAAGCCCCTGTAAAAGGGAAGTTTTCAAAGTATCTTCTGTGAGTTTACATTTTGGTGTGTCCCAGCTAGAATTTTGCCAACCAGGATGAACTTGCAGTTTGCCTTCAATGTTTATAGCTTTTCAGTCTTATAGAAAATGGCTGGTTTCCCTTCTTTAACCCCTAAGGAGTTGATGAGAGAGCAAGGCTCCTTACTAGATGCAGCGTCATGGAATTCTTGAGGGAAAACCACACATTCAACATCAATGGAAGCATCCCTCCTTTTTCCCACAACTCTGGCATAAGTGGCTTTAGTCAATTGTGCTTTTAGATTCAGATCTAATGGCAAAGGATCAACCATAGATCAACGAAGAAACCCACTTGGTGCCAAGGAACCAGACCATAAAATAGTAATAAAGATTAAAATTTAAAACTAAAGAGATTTGCAAAACGTTTAGAAGCAGCTCCAACACTATGACCACCAGGAAAACCACCAGGGAGGGAACAAAAACTCTTCTTATCACCAGCGACTAAGCCCAGCCGCACCAGTGAGACCTCATCCTTGCTGAAACCCTAGCAGAGCACCTTCTCCAGCTGCCACCATCTTTTTATATATATATATATATGAATGTAAATGTATATACAAAAGCCTGCTTATGAGTACTCTTATAGGAGTACCTTATGGCAATTCATTAAAAAAAACATGTTGTTACAAAATAAGTAAAGTATATATATATATATATATATAGAAAAAATGGCTGGTGAGATCCTTCCATCACTTGTTCTCTGCTTTTCTCGCTCTCGTTTCTTTTACAATGCCGACCTCTCAGTCTTTTGTCGATGCGGTTTTATAGGAAGGTGGGGCGATTTCTAGTTCTCTCGATTCCTTTATATTTCCTCAAGGTTTTCACGATTCTCTTAACGTTAGGTGTGATTATACTTTTGTGAAAAAGCTTGGGAAAAAGAACGGTAAACTAGCTATGTTTATTTCAGATGTTGAATCTAATGTTTTTGCTTCCTTATGTCGTCTTGCTTTGGTTGGGAAGTTTTCTTACAGACATCTTAAGCTTCAACTTATTAGGAAGGATATTTACTTGCTTAAACTGAAGGGCTGGTGGAAATTATGGGTTTTGAATGGTACACATATCCTTATACAACTAGCGAACGATGAAGAATATACCTTACTTTTTGCAAAACATTTTATGAAAATTGATAATCAAGTTTTGAAATTCCAGAAATGTTATGTTGATTTTGACCCAAAATTAGAACTATCTATCTTACCAGTTTGGATTCATTATCCTACGCTAAAGTTACATTAATTTAATCATGAGGTTTTATTTTCTCTCGCTGCTGCCTATGTGAAACCATTAAAAATGGATAGTGGCACCTTTTATCTTACTCAACCCTCTGAGGCTTGTGTTCTTGTGGAAAGAGATGTAACTCAACTCTTTTATGATGAGATTTGGATCGGATCTCAACATCAGGGGTACTGACGACCGGTTGGAATGAAAGGCATTCCCCATATTGCATCCATTGCTCTATGTTGGTCAACACATCTCTAATTATTTCAGTTTCAACCCTCAACATAAAACTTTTAATGGTTTAAATCCTACCTATGGTAACAATACTACAGTGCCTCCTAATCCCTCTGTTATAAATGAAGAAGTTCAAGACAAGAAAATGTGAGATCTGTACGAAAAAAAATGAACCTAATTTTGAACCTTTTGCACTGTTTTTGTTAAATAATGAAACTACACATGTGCAACCTCTATTGATTGGTAGAGAAGGTGCTATCAATGGGCAAGCCTTGTCTCAAGCTCTATCTCTTGAGAATGATGGCAATTTTGATCTAACTATTTATCCAACTGTTGAAACATATTCTGAGAATACCCCATTTCGTTTCATTTCTCATAGTAATGCTCTTTCTACATCAAGTAATGTCGATTTTCTAAGAACAATTTGGTTGAGAAACAAGGACAACATCATGAACTAGGTACTCCTCCGCTACCTAATGAAGTATCAAAAGACCCTCTTCAACTTGCTCATACCTCCTTAGAGGTGGAGTGGTAGGCACAAAAACATGCAAAAAAAGGGCCAAAAGGATGAATGAACTCTCAAGTTTGAATATTGGAAATATTATTCAGGAAGATACCTCTACTCCGATGGAGAACAATTAGGAAACCCTTTTATATCTTCTAGAAGGGCTGGCTTCAAACATAATGTTTAACATTATGGTCTTGAATATTAGGGGAGTGGCAGACCCTTCCTCCTTTAGTAGGCTCAAATATCTTTGTACGGTCCACAATATCTCTATTTTTGTCATCATGGAGCAACTTGTCCATGTTAACAAGGGTAGAATTTTACAATGTTTCAAAAGTTTTCAATCTTTTTGCAACAAGAATAACAAGATATGGGTTTTCTGGAAACGTAAAGTTACTTTATCTATTATTGATGATGAAGACCAATCTGTCCTCACTCATTTCCAGATGGACCAGTTTCATGGTTCGGGCACCTTTGTTTGTGCTAGCTCTTTTCTACCTGACAAACTCTTACTTAGGCCAAAACTCGAGCTTGTGGGTGCTTCCATCTCTAAAAATTTTTTTTTTGGTGGGGATTTCAATATGATCGTGAAACCTTTCGAGAAAAAAGGTGGGGGAAGATGTGATCTAGCTCTTCTCAATCGGTTCTCTTACTCTATGGTTGAAGCTGGTTTATTTGATTTGGGCTACTCTATCTCTCCCTACACTTGGAGGAGAGGTTTTCTTGAACAATTTCTAGATCGTTTCCTTACAAACTTGACTTTTCTTAATTACTTCACCATCTCCAAAGTCCAGCATTTAAGTTATGCTACTTTCGATCATAACCCTATTCTCCTTCCTCTCGATTTTATTGATAAACCTGGTTTCTTCAAATTTAAATATTTAACATTTGAACTTCTCATGATAATTTTCTTAGTACTATGAAACAGGTTTGGAATTATGAAGGAGCTGACTCATCCTAGTATATCCTTTGGCAATTGCATAAGAAATTAGCTGCTCATCTTCAAAAATGGAACCACCACATTTGATAATGTAAATACTAAAGTTTTGGAGGCTCATAATGCGGTTGATCTTTTGGAATCTCATGTAATTTGTACCCCTAAGATGGTGAAATTTACTGCTCAAGCACACTTGACCTTGCTTGAAGCCATAAAGATGGAGGAAGCTCTTCGACAACAAAAAGCTAATGACCTTCATTTCATAGCTCGTGATCGAAATACAAACTATTTCCATGCCTCCTTAAAGCATAGATAGAATATAAACTGCATCCTAAAAATTAAAAATGTTGAAGGTCAAACTTTAACTAATTTGAATGAGATTGGAGAGACTTTTTTGCTTTATTTTACAGAGCTTTTCAGCAAAATCCAATTGCCACTACTGTTGATTCTCATGTTTTTGTGGATGAGTTTGATTATGTTAATAGCCTACCTTTAGCCCAAGCTCCTCATGAGGAAGAAATACTCTCTGCCTTAAAGTCCATAAACTCTAACAAGTCCCCTGGTCCTGATGGGTACTCCTCTGCCTTTTATGTCAAATGTTGGGAAGTCATTAAAAAATAAGTGGTACAAGCAATCCAAAGTTTCTTTTTGGGAGAAGATACCGGTAATTACTTTAGTTCAGCTTGTACTGTTCTCATTCCTAAAGGACAAGACAAAATTACTTGGGATAATTTCTGTCTTATCTCGCTCACAATTATTATCTCTAAAGTGTTGAGTAAGATCATTGTTAAAAGGCTGCAACCTCATCTTTTAAATTTTGTATCTCCTCAACAATAAGCTTTTATTAAAGGTAGGGATATTACAGATAATATCATGCTGGTTGATACACCTAAAATATATAGTGTTTTTAAACACATTTTTATACCTATTTTTGAGATATTGCACTTTAATAGAAGGATTTTTTGTGTTTTTCTTGCAGATACAAATAAAAAGGCAAAAAATTCTTAAAGGAGTGAAAAATGATCAAATTTGGAGCAAAAAGGTGAAAAATGTGCAAATGAGTTTTGGCACCTAAGCGCCAGATCCGATGCTTAAGCACCGGTTAAACAGAGAAGGCCGTGCCTAAGTGCTAGAGGTCCCGCTCTTAAGCACCAGTGGTAGTTACCAGAAGAGTAAAGCCGACTTTTACAAATTTTGAAGAGGTTTTTGAGGCACCCATTGGTTTAAAAGGTGGTTATAACCACCATGGATTAAAATTATAATGAAAGGATGCATCTCTTTAGGAAATACATCGAATTGGGACACATTTTGAAGAGTTTCCAAAGAGTCTTTTGAAAAATTATAAGAGAAAGAAGAGAGGAATTTGAAAAGAGTCCTGAAAGTTCCTCAATTTGAGGAGTTAGTTGGAGAGATTTTCAGGCCACATTTAATTTTATTTTATCCTTTTTTTATTTTATTTTGAGTGATTGTAAAGAGAAGAGATTCAAAGGAACTTCAAGAGTTTGGTGGAGAACTTGAGATAAGCTTTTATCTTTTTTCTTTGAGATTACACTGGTTTTAATTGAGACTTATTGTTGGTTTGACAATGATTTCTAATTTTAAACTAAAGTGTGGTTTTATTTTCTCCATGGATTCTGAGTAGTTTTCATTATCTTTCTTCTTAAAATGATAAGTAATTAAGATTTGGACGAAAATTGTGGATAGTATTAATCTTTAATGTTGGAAGAAGTTGTGATAATTTAAATTCATGCACTTCATTTACTGCTTAATTTGGCCAATCCAGATGTTAAAATTTGTTTTGAGAACATGTAAGAACCGGACTGGTATTGTCTCAATCAACAATTGGAAATAATCACATGAGGTTGTATGAATGAGAATGTAGTTCATATGACTGGACTGAGTGCAAATAAATAAGGAAATATTCATTGAAGGGTGTAGAGTTAGAGGACTTTAAAGTGACAGGTTAAAGCCCCCAACTTAGTTTATTGTTTTAGGTTCTGATACTAGATGTTAGCCCTCAAGTGGAGGGAATTTAGGGAACTCTAGAGTGAGGGCTAATATCTTCCCTACCTAGCTGATCTTCAGAACTATTCAAACTTTAAATTAGCCAATGTTCTTTATAGCAACTCTAGTAAGGTAATGAATATTATTGCTCCTATTTGGCACAACACAATTTACATACTTCCACAATATAATTCTTATACTTATTACTGATTCATGATAAGAAGAAAGATCTTTTTCTTATTTAGTGCTTTTCATCTATAAAACTCTTCTTATCTTTTTAAGCTATTACTATTTTGTCAAAATATCTAAAATACCAAAAATATTTGAATTTTTTTATTACTGCAAAATATATTAAATTTAAGTAAATGTCTTTTTAAAAATTGAAAGTTTTCTAAGTGCATATTGTATAAATTCCCTATGGGTTCGATATTCAGGTCTTAATGAAAAAGTCTTATATTACTTGATAATGATACATATATTTATATAGTATCCCAATATATATAAATTAAAAGTTAAATTCTTATTTTTCTTCAAGATCAAATTTTTTTGGTTTTGTTGTAAAGTAAGGAAATATAAGTGAAATATAATTTGAATTATTGTTGTACTTTGCATATTAGCAGTATTAAGGGATCAAGGTTTTGGCACCATTGCAGGGGAATCGAAAGCAAAATTTATATTTTTAAAAAGTTTTTTTTAAAACTTTAAGTATTGTATCTCATTTTCTGTGTGTGTTTTGAATTTTATTTTATGTTATTTTATGATAGTGCATGTGTAGTTCAAGTTCTGAAAGACTAGTGCCCTACAATTTTGAATTAGAACGAACTATTAGAAAAATTAGAAAAACAAAAAAAATTATAAATTTTGAAAAATCCAAAAAAAATAAAGAAATGGCAGACCTAAATAATCAAAATTCTGAAATTCATCAAGAGTTTAGACCTTTAAGAGATTATGCCAACCCTACTGTAGATGAACTTCATTGTAATTAGATGCCTACTGTAGATGAACTTCATTGTAATATTCAAAAACCTACTATAGTGGCTAATTCATTTGAGCTTAAACCTGCTATTATTCAATCTAATAATTAGTTTGGGAGATCAGAAATTGAAGATCCAAATTTACATCTTGCTAATTTTCTAGAATTGTGTGCTACATTTAAATACAATGATGTTTCAGATGATGCCATAAGACTTAGGATATTTCCTTTCTCACTGAGGGATAAAGCTAAGATGTGGCTAAATTCATTAGCACCTGAATCTATTAGAACTTAGGGTGATTTAGCATTAAAATTCCTTGCTAAATATTTTCCACCATTAAAAAGTACAAAGCTTAGAAATGATATTACATCTTTTAATCTATTTGAAGGAGAATCTATTTATGAAGCATGGGAAGGATTTAAAGAACCCTTAAAAAAGTGTCCACACCATGCTATACCAGATTTGTTAATAATTCAAACTTTTTATAATGGATTAGTTGGATCTCTTAGATCAATTATCGATGCTGCTGCTAGTGGTTCATTGTTGTCAAAACCATTTCATGACGCCTACGCTTTAATTGAAGAAATGGCTACTAATAATTTTCAATGGCCTTCTGAGATGGTAATTCCTAAGAAAATAGCCATCATTCATTAAAGTGATGCATTTACCATGTTAGAAAATCAAGTTGCTGCAATTTCAAGTTAGACCAATTTTGAATGAATTTTTCTCAATCAATTTTCATGATTGAAGAGAATTCATTAGGCCAAATGATAGATTCTCAAGAAACATTAGAAACTTTGAATGCCATAAATAATAAGCAAAATAACCCATACTCTAATTATTATAACTCAGGTAAGAAGAACCATCCCAACTTTAATGGGAATAACAATTGGGGTTGTAATAATCAGCAATGGGAGAACAACCAAGGGAATAATAATTAATGATTTACTTATCCTCCAGGTTTCAACAGTAATACACAGTTTAAGGAGAATAAGTTTTCTATAGAAGAAGCGGTGTTACAAATGAGAAATCAATTACAAAGTTAAGGAATTACAAAGAAATCAATTACAAAGTTAAGGAGCTACAATTAGAAATATCGAGAATCAACTTGCACAAATAGCTAATTCATTAAGTAATCAATCCCAAGGAACACTTACTAGTAATACTCAATCAAATCTAAAAGACTAGAATAAAGAACAAGTAAAAGCCGTTCAACTTAGATTCAACTTAGACCGTTCAACTTAGAAGCTGAAGAGAGTTGGAAGGTCGGGTTCAAAAAGAAATTGAAGTAGAGAGAGAAAAAAATGAAGAATCAAAAGAGGACGATCCAAATGATTATGAGAGACCTATTTCTCTGCTGAAAAGCTGAAAATTGATTTGGACCACCTCCATCTCCTCAGAGACTTTGTCAGCAGAAGTTGGATAAGCAATTTTCAAAATTTCTAGAAATATTTAAGAAGCTTATAATCAATAATTCATTTGCTGAAGCCTTAGAACAAATGTCAAGCTATGTAAAGTTTATGAAGGATATTCTCAATAGAAAAAGGAAGTTTGAAGATAATGTGACTGTTGCACTTAGTGAGGAGTTCAGTGTGATAATTCAGAAGAAGTTTTCTGAAAATCATAAAGATCCTGGTAGCTTTACAATTCCATGTGCAATAGGAGACAAATTTTATGGGAAAGCTTTATGTGATTTAGGTGCAAGCATTAAACTTATGTCATTATCAATATTTAAATGATTGGGATTAGGAGAAATAACCCCTAATGCTGTAACTTTGCAGTTAGCAGATCATTCGATAACATACCCTAAAGGAGTTTTAGAAGATATCCTAATGAAAGTGGATCAATTTATCTTTCTTGTTGATTTCATTGTGCTAGACATGGAGGATGATAAAAAGATACCTATCATTTTGGGGAGACCTTTCCTAGCCACAGAAAGAATAATGATAGATGTGCAAAAAGAGGAATTAACAAAGCGCGTCAATGATTAAACCGTTACTTTTAACATTTCAAGATCAATGAAATACTCTGCAAAAGGTAAAGATGATGAATGTTTTAGAATGGATGCTGTAATATATCTAAGTGAATGCCATTTTAAGACTACTTATGAAGAAAAATTTGATGGAAAATATTTGGAACACGAGCAAGAAGAGGAATTAATTCAATGTGAAGATCTTTTTAAGTAAAATCAAAACTATGTTCGAGAAGGTTTTGAACTTTTGGACACGATAGATAAAGATAAATAATTTTGTCCATTTATTAAAAAACCTCCAGAACTAGAGTTGATGTTACTTCCTGATCATGTAAAATATGTCTTTTTTAGGAGTTTCCTCTAGTTTAACTGTTATAATTTCCTCAAAATTAAGAATGGAAGAAGAAGAAAGGTTGATGAAAATTTTAAAGAATTTTAAGAAAGCCTTTGGATGGATAATTGCTGATATTAAAGGAATCATTCCTTCAATTTGTACGCATATAATTCATATGGAAGAGAACTACAAACCCAGGGCTGATCCGCAAAGGAGATTTAAATACCCTTTTTCAGATAGTGCATGGGTTAGTCCAATTCATTGTGTTCCTAAGAAAGGAGGAGTAATTGTAACTGTAAATGAACATAATGAGTTAATATCTACTAAACAAGTTACAGGGTAGCGAATATGCATTGATTATAGAAAATTAAATCTTGCAACTAGGAAAGATCATTTTTCATTACCCTTTTTAGATCAAATGCTGGATAGACTAGCTGGGCAAAAATACTTTTATTTTCTGGATGGATATACTGGTTACCACCAAATTCAAATATCTTCTGAGGATCAAGAGAAAACAACGTTTACAAGTCCTTATGGTACTTTTGCTCTTAGAAGAGTTCCCTTTGCTTTACGTAATACCACTGCTACATTTCAAAGATGTATGATGGCAATTTTTTGTGATTTAATTGAAAAATGGATTGAAGTCTTTATGGATGACTTTTCAGTGTTTGGAACTTCATTTGACTCATGTCTAGAACATTTATCTAAAGTTCTTAAGCGTTGTGAAGAAACAAATTTAGTCCTTATCTGGGAAAAATGTCAATTTATGGTAGTAGGAGGAATTGTATTAGGTCATCAAATATCAGAAAATGGTTTGGAAGTAGATCATGCTAAAATTCAAGTGATTGCCAATTTACCTTATCCAACAAATGTAAGGGAAATTAGGAGTTTTTTGGACATGTTGGACTCTACATACGATATATTAAAGACATTTCAAAGATTGCTAAGCCTTTATGCCATTTATTGGAGAAAGATGTAATTTTCAATTTTGATGAGGAATGCCTAAAAACTCTTAAATTATTAAAAGAAAAATTAATCCTTGCACCAATTATAATTTCACCAAACTGGAAAAAACCTATTGAATTAATGTGTGATGCTAGTGATTGTGCTATAGAAGCTCTTTTAGGACAAAGATATGATAAAATTTTTAAAGTTATTTACCATGCTACTAAAACTCTTAATGAAACTCAAATTAATTATACAATAACTAAAAAAGAGTTATTAACAATAGTATATGCTTTTAATAAAATTAGATCATATTTAATTGCAACTCATTGTATAGCGCAAACAGATCATTCTGCTATTAAGATCATTCTGCTATTAAGCTTCTGCTATTAAGCATTTAATGAAAAAGAATGATGCTAAACCTAGACTTACAAGATGGATTCTTCTTTTGCAAGAATTTGATTTTGTAATATTAGATTGGAAGGGGATTGAAAATGAAATTGGTGATCATTTGTCCAAGCTTGAAGTAGAAAAGCCACTTTGTTTTGAAAATGAAATTAATGAACATTTTCCAGATGAAAAATTGTTC
>NW_018165036.1:926418-932830 GCF_001263595.1 Phalaenopsis equestris | reverse complement strand
TCCGTGAAATGCCGACATTGTCAACTTTATTGTTAGTGATATTATACCCTATGGAATAACATACCAACAGAAGAAGAAATTTATGTCTAAAGCTAAGACTTATTTTTAGGATGACCCATTTTTATATAAACATGGAATGGATCTGACTATTCGATGATGTGTACCATTAGAAGAAACTTATGAGCTTATCCAAAAATGTCATAATTCTGATTTTGGGGGACATTTTGGTGTTTGTAAAACAACGTAAAAAATTTTACAATCTGGATTTTATTGGCCTAAAATTTTTAAAGATTTTAATGCTTGTATCAAAACTTTTGATAGATGTCAAAGAGTAGGCAATATTTCTAGAAGAAATGCAATGTCTCTCAATTATATTCTAGAAGTTTAAATATTTGGTGTTTGGGGTTTAGATTTCATGGGACCATTTATATCATCGTTCATAAATTTATATATTTTATTAACAGTGGGCTATGTATCAAAATGGATAGATATTGTTGCTTTACATCGATGTGATGCTCAAAGTGTTACAAAATTTTTGAAAATGAATATATTTTATAGATTTGGGATGCCAAGTGTTATCATTACTGACGGGGGAATTCATTTCAGAAATGTCATAATGGAGAAGTTATTAAATAAATATCCTATAAATCATAGGATCGCTACTGCTTATCATCCTCAGACAAGTGGTTGGGTTGAATTGTATAATCGAGAAATTAAAAAATTTATGGAAAAATCCATGAATCCAATAAAAATGGATTGGTCAGTCAAACTTGATTATGCTTTGTGGGCTTTTAGGACTGCATATAGAAATCCTATAGGAATGTCCCCATATAGGCTAATATTTGGGAAATCTTGTCATTTATTAGTTGAAATTAAGCATAAAACATATTGAGAAATTAAAGAGTTTAATTATAATTTGAAAGATGCTGGTGAGAAAAGATTATTACAATTAAATGAGTGAAGAGATAACGAATGAATCTTATGAAAGTGCAAAAAATTATAAATAAAAAATGAAAATGTGGCATGATCGAAAGAATTTTACTAAAAATTATCAACCAGGGCAACAAGTTTTACTATATAATTCAAGGTTAAGATTATTTCTAGGGAAACTTAAGTCCAGGTGGATGGGCCATTTATCGTAATGAAAGTTTATCCTTATCGAATTGTGGATATTAGTGATCTTAAATCTGAGAAAATCTTTAAAGTGAATGGAAAAAGACTGAAACCTTATTACATAGGGGATCAACATAAGTTTAATGATGGAATGATGTTGGGTTAACCAGAGAAAGCACTGGTTACGTTGGGCTGACGACATAAAACCAAGCGCTTTGTGGGAGGCAACTCATAAGTATCAGTGTGTTTTTATTTTATTGTTGTTTTATGTGTGATTAAGAATATTGCTGTAGTATTTTTGAGACTATTATGTGTTAATATTGATTTTAAGACTTAAATTAGCGATTTGGACATGTTAAAATGAGAATTTGGACGTTAAGTTGACTTAAGCAAAAATGTGCACTGATGCTTAAGCGCAACAGTTTAAAACATGTGCAAATTTATTACTCTCGAAGGAAAAAATGCCTAGAAATTTGCAAAAAATGGTAGTTTCTAAACTTGTTTAAGAGTTATTGGAAGAATTTAGGCCTATAAATAGAAGGGTTTAGTGAAGGAATTTCACCCCAGATCATTTCTAGCCCTAAAGCCTAAAAGAGAGAGAGATTTTAAGATGATGTCTTCATGTGAGATGGATTTGAAGAAGAAGGAAGAGACCATGAGGAAGAAGTTCATTAGTCAAAGTGCACAAGAGATGTATAACGGTTTCTTAGTCGTTAATATTGAAGGGATATCAGAGAAAATCAATAAAAATGAAAATACCATGTCTGTACTAGAGACTAAGGTATTGGAAATTCATGCACATCTGGAGCATATTGGATGGCAATTAAAAATGCAATTTAGCCACATTAGTTATATAGAGGAAGCAGATAAGGAATTGTTTCTTAAACAAAAGTAGTTTGAAGAGCATTCCATCTGAGCACGCCGCCACCGTCCATTTTATCAACTTTATATTCCAGTTGCCCCAGGAGAGACTAATGAAAGACTTGAATTTTTTCCTTCTAATGAAGAATGGAATTAAGTTCTATGTTTGATTTTGTGTGATTAAAGTCATTGTCTTTAAGTGTTTTAGTGTTTAATACATGTGTTAGTGTTTATGTTACTTATATGTTTAATTGTGAATGTGTGTTAAGTGTATTGTACTTAGGAAATTTTTCTCTTCTGATATTATTTGGAGTGAGAATTAAGTGTCAGTAGTATTTGTACTTATTTGTGAATTAATATAAGTTTGATTTTATAAAAATTTTGTGTTGTTTTAGCCTCAAATTGAAATAGTTATTAAGGAGAATTTTGAGAGAGATGAGAGTTATAGGAAGTTGAAAATAGTTAATTAAGTGCTATGAGACAATTTAGGGGTGGTTTACTTAGGCAAATAGTGCATTTTACTTAAATTTGAAGATTTCAAAATTAATGCACTGGCGCCTAAGTGCCACATATCGTGTTTAAGGGCGAGCTAATCTGAGAGATAGTCGCCTAAGCCCCACTTACCAGCGTGTAAGCGCTAGTTCACAAAAACCGGTTCACGAATGGTTAAAAGTGAAATTTTGGTCTAAAACACATTTTTAACACCTCCTGCCGTCTTCTACCGATTTTTAAGGATTAGGGTACATATAAAGTGAAGATTTCTTGGTTGAATCAAGAAAAAATTACTAGATCCGAGTTCCTTGAGGTAAGAGCTTTACTTCTATGCAAAAATTTTGGATTTTCACCATGTATTTTGAGCACATTTGGAGAAATTTGAAAATTCACTATTCATGGCAAAAAGTGAGGAAAATTCTATGGAAATTGCTTGAGAAGTTTAGTTTGTGCTTTTGAAAGTTTAGTTTAGTGATTTAGACTTGATTTTTGAAGTTATTTTTGGAATTTATAAAATTCGTAGAATGGCACCAAGAATGAAGAGGAGTAAAGGAAAAGCCCATTTGATTCAAGCAAATTGGTTAGTTCGAAGGCTCATGATCGATACAGTGATGCTCTACAGTCACAAAAATTGATTCAGGAGTGATGTTTTAGAAATCCGGGTGGAGACATGGAGAGATGGAAGACAGTAGGAACAATTCTGTTTTTTCTCTGTTGTCGCAGTGATTTTAGCTGCAAGGGAGTTCTATGCAAATCTCCCTGAAGCTGAAGACAATCGAGTTATGGTTCGAGGAAAGTTGGTACCTTTTTTTTCCAGAGGTAATCAACTTGTTTTACCATTTACCACCAGACACTTTTAGTTTTTAGGCAAATTATAGTCCTATTGAAGCGGAGATAGAGGAGATTATTTTTTTTTTAGTGCATTAAAGATATACATTAAAACTCAGAAAATTCATATACAAAAGATTGGGTGAAGATAAAAAGTTATGTGCACCTTTAAAGGCCTAATACTATTTCATTTCTGCTCATCTTCTTCCAACCAATCATCTCAATGAAGTGACCAGAGAAAGAGTGACATTGAACTATACGTTGAACTATTGTATTCAATTGTATTCAAGAGGGAAAGCTCAACAACATTGGAGCTTTGATCTATCAGACTATCATCAATTCTGCTATAGCTGTTACAACTATAGGTCTGGTACTTGCTTCCTTGATCTTTTCTTTGTGCGAGCAGGCTGAGGTTAAATATGATAGTTGGGAGGAAGTTCTGTTACCTCTAAAGCCCATCACGAAGGTGAATGTGAAGACTTATTCTGAGCATTCAATTTTTGGCTGGTGAGGAGGATTTTCTAAGGGCTATGGAATGGAAACGTCTGCTGCATATTGATACACCTAAATATATAGTATTTTTAGACACATTTTTATACATATTTTTGAGATATTGCGCTTTAATAGAAGGTATTTTTGTGTTTTTCTTACAGATACAAGTAAAAATGGAAAAAATGCTTGAAGGACTGAAAAGAATCAAATTTGGAGATAAAATGTGGAAAATTGTGCAAAAGAGTTTTTGCTCCTAAGCGCCAGATCTGGCGCTTAAGCGCCGGTTAAACAGAGAAGGTCGTGCCTAAGCACCGAGACCTCATGCTTAAGCCCTAATGGCAGTTAATAGATGAGTAAAATCGATTTTCATGATTTTTGAAAAGTTTTTTTAGGCACCCATTGGCTTAATAGGTGGTTGTAACCACCATGGAAAAAAATTATCATGAAAGGATGCATTTAAAAGGATGCGTCTCTTGGGCAAATACATCAAATCAAGACACATTTTGGAGAGATCCCAAGGCACCTGTTGGAAAACTATAAAAGAAAGAAAAGTGGACTTAAAAAAGAGTCATGAAAATATTGGCAAGTTTTGAAAGTTCTTATCTGGGGAGTTAGTTCGGAGAGATTTTCAGGAACAACTTTTTATTTACTTTATCCTTTTATTATTTTTTTTTGAGTGATTGTAAAAGAGAAGAGATTCAAAGGAATTTCAAGAGGGATGACTTAAGATAAGTTTTTATCTTTTTATTTTAGACTACTTTTGGTTTTAATCGAGACTTGTTGTTGGTTTAACAAATTTCTTTTAAAATAAAGTGAGGTTTTGTTTTCTCCATGGATTCTGAAGTAATTTTCCTTATATTTTTTTCTTAAAATGATAATTAATTAAGTTTTGGATGGAAGTCGTGGAGAGTATTGATCTTTAATGTTGGAAGAAGTTGTAATGATTTAAATCGATGCACTTCATTTACTTCTTGATTTGGTCAATCCATATGTTAAAATTTATTATGAGAATATGTAAGAACCGGGCTGGTGTTGTCTCAGTCAACAATTTTTGTCTCAGTCAAAATTTGAAGGAATCACATGAGGTTGTATGAATGAGAATGTAGTTCATATTATTGAGTGTAAATAAATAGGAAAATATTCATTGATGTGTGTAAAGTTAGAGAACTTTAAAGTGACAGGTTAAAGCCCCCAACCTGATTTATTATTTTGGTTATGATACAAGAATACTAGCCCCCAGGTGGAGGGAATCGATGGAACTCTAGAGTCAGAGCTAGTATCTTCCCTGCCTAGCCGGTCTCTAGAATTATTCAAACTTTAAATTAGCCAATGTTCTTTATAACATCTCTAGTAAGGGTAAAGAATATTATTGCTTCTATTTGACACAAAACAATTTGTATACTTCCACAAAAAAATTCTTATACCTATTACTGATTCATGTTAAAAAGAAAAATATTTTCATATTAAGTGCTTTTCTTCTACAAAAACTTAAGTTATCTTTTTAAGTTGTTACTGTTTCGTTAAAATATCAAAAATACAAAAAATATTTAAATTCCTGCAAAAATCATTTTTAGTTTAAGTAATTATCGTTTTAAAAATAGAAAAACTTTCTAACAAGTGCAAATTGAATAATTTTCACTGTGGGTTTGATATTTAGGCCTTAATCAAAAGGTCCTATATTACTTGATAACGATACATATAATTACGTAGTATCCCAATATAAATATATATAAATTAAAAAATTAAATTTTTATTTTTCTTCAGGATTAAGATTTTGGTTTTGTTGCAAAATAAGGAAATATAAGTGAAAAATATCATCAGAACTATTGTTATACTGTGCATAAGCATTAGGTACGGGATCATTGGCTCTCAGTTTTAGCTCCTCCAGTGACTAGGCTTGTCGGCAAGGCTAGGAGAGGTGGCCAAGAGGTCATGTGAGCCAAGGGAATCTGTCACAACAATTTATTTAGGCAGGTGTTTAGTTTTGGCAAAAATCCCTTAAGCTTAAGCAATAAGGACTAGTGCCCTACAATTTTGAATTAGAAAGATTATTAGAAAAATCAAAAAAATCAAAAAAATTAAAAATCTTAAAAAATCCAAATAAATTACAGAAATGGCAAACCAAAATAATCAAAATGTTGAAGTTCATCAAGAGTTTAGACATTTAAGTGATTATGCTAACCCTACTGTAGATGAACTTCATTGTAGTATTCAAAAACCTACTGTAGTGGCTAATTCATTTGAGCTTAAACCTGCTATTATCCAAATGGTATCGAATAACCAATTTTGGGGACATATAAATTAAAAAATTAAATTTTTATTTTTCTTCAGGATTAAGATTTTGGTTTTGTTGCAAAATAAGGAAATATAAGTGAAAAATATCATCAAAACTATTGTTATACTGTGCATAAGCATTACGTGCGTAAGGATCAAGTTTTTGGCGCCGTTGGACTTAAATAAACTTAAATATTGTATCTTATTTTGTATGTTTCTATTTTTAATAATTCTTATTTAAACTTAAATATTATATCTTATTTTGTATGTTTTATTTTATTTTATTTTATTTTATTTTATGTTAGTGTATGCATAGTTCAGGTTCTGAAGGACTAGTGCCCTACGATTCTGA
>NW_018165036.1:922340-926293 GCF_001263595.1 Phalaenopsis equestris | reverse complement strand
CTTAATTATAGTATTCAAAAACCTACTGTAATGGCTAATTCATTTGAGCTTAATTCTGTTATTATCCAAATGATATCAAATAATTAGTTTGGAGGATCACCAACTAAAGATCCAAATTTACATCTTGCCAATTTTCTAGAATTGTGTGCTACATTTAAATATGATGGTGTATCAGATAATGTCGTAAGACTTAGGTTATTTCCTTTCTCACTGACGGATAAAGCTAAGATGTGGTTAAATTCATTAGCACTTGTAAAAGTGTCCACACCATGTTATACCAGATTGGTTGATAATTCAAACTTTTTATAATGGATTAGTTGGATCTCTTAGATCAAGTATCAATGCTGTTGTTGGTAGTTCATTGATGTCAAAACCATTTTATGACGCCTATGCTTTAATTGAAGAAATGGCTACTAATAATTTTTAGTGGCCTTCTAAGAGGATAAATCTTAAGAAAGTATCCAACATTCATGAATCTGATGCATTTACCATGTTAGCAAATCAAGTTGCTTCAATTTCAAGGAAGTTAGACCTATTTGGAATGAATTTTTCTCAACCAATTTTCATTATTGAAGAGAATTCATTAGGCCAAATGGTAGATTCACAAGCATCATTAGAAACTTTGAATGCCATAAATAATAAGCAAAATAACCCATATTATAATTATTATAACCCAGGTTGGAAGAACCATCCCAACTTTAACGGGAATAACAATTTGGGTGGTAATAATCAGCAATGGGGGAACAACCATGTAAACCCATTAGGAAACTGGAACAACCAAGGGAATAATAATTATAGATCTACTTATCCTCCATGTTTCAATAATAATACACAATTTAAGGATAAGAAGTTGTCTAAAGAAGAAGTGGTGTTACAAATGGGTAATCAATTACAAAGTCAAGGACCTACAATTAGAAATATTGAGAATCAACTTGGGAAAATTGCAAGTTCATTAAGAATTATATCCCGAGGAACACTTCCTATTAATACTGAATCAAATTCAAAAGACCAGAACAAAGAGCAAGTAAAAGCCATTCAACTTAGAAGCGAAAGAGAGTTGGAAGAGAGTTGGAAGGTAAAGAGTTGGAAGGTAAGGTTCAAAAAGAGATTGAAGCAGAGAGAGAAGAAATTGAAGAATCAAAAGAGGATGCTACAAAAGATTTTGAAAGATCTATTTCTCCACTGAAAATTGATTTAAAAAAATCACCACCTCCATTTGCTCAAAGACTTCGACAACAGAAGTTGGATAAATAATTTCCAAAATTTTTGGAAATATTTAAGAAGCTTATAAAAAATAATCCATTTGCTGAAGCCTTAGAACAAATGTCAAGGTATGTAAAGTTTATGAAGGATATTCTCGAACAGAAAAAATAAGTTTGAAGATAATAAGACTGTTGCACTTAATGAGGAATGCAGTGCTATAATTCAGAAGAAACTTCCTGAAAAGCTTAAAGATCCTTACAATTCCATTTGCAATAGGAGACAAATTTTATGAGAAAGCTTTATGTGATTTAGGTGCAAGCATTAACCTTATGCCATTATCAATATTAAAAAGATTGGGATTAAGTAAAATAACCCCTACTACTATAACTCTGTAGTTAGCAAATCGTTCATTGTCCTAGTGAAAGTAGATCAATTTATCTTTCTTGTTGATTTCATTGTGTTGGATATGGATGAAGATAAAGAGATACCTATCATCTTAGGGGGCCTTTTCTAGCCACAGGAAGAGCAATGATAGATTTACAGAAAGGGGAACTAACAATGCGCGTCAATGATCAAACCATTACTTTAACATTTCAAAATCATTGAAATACCCTTAAAAAGGTAAAGATGATGAATGCTATAGAATGGATGTCATAAGATATCTAAGCGAATACCATTTCAAGACTACTTATGAAGAAAAATATGAAGAAAAAGATTTGGAACATGTGCAAGAAGAGGAATTAGATCAATGTGTAAACCTTTTTAAAGAAGATTCAAGTTATGTTCAAAAAAGTTTTGAAATTTTGGACATGATAGACAAAGATAAATCATTTTATCTATCTATTGAAAAACCTCTAGAACTTTAGTTGAAATAACTTCTTGAACATTTAAAATAGGCCTTTTTAGGAGATTCCTCTACTTTACCTGTTATAATTTCCTTGATGTTAACAAAGGAAGAAGAACAAAAGCTGCTGTAAATTCTAAAAAATTTTAAGAAAGCCGGTTATTACCAAATTCATGAATATACTTGTTATTACCCAATACAAATAGCTCCTGAGGATCAAGAGAATATAATTTTTATCAGTCCTTATAGTACATTTGCATTTAGAATGCCCTTAGGTTTATGTAATGCACCTGCTACATTTCAAAGATGTATGATACAACTTTTTGTGATTTAATTGAAAAAGGGATTGAGTTATTCATAGAGGATTTTTCAATGTTTGGAACTTCATTTGACTCATGTTTAGAACATTTATCTAAAGTTCTTAAGCGTTATGAATAAACAAAATTAGTCCTTAATTAGGAAAAATGCCAACTTATGATAACAGGAGGAGTTGTATTAGGTCATCAAAATATCAGAAAATGGTATGGAAGTAGATCCTGCTAAAATTCAAGTGATCGCTAATTTACCTTATCGAACAAATGTAAGGGAAATTGGATGTTTTTTAGGACATGCTGGATTCTATAGGCAATATATTAAGGATTTTTCTAAGATTGCTAAGCCTTTATGCCATTTACTGGAGAAAGATACAATTTTCAATTTTGATGAGGAATGCCTAAAAGCTTTTAAATTATTAAAAGAAAAATTAATCACTGCACCAATTATAGTTTAACCAAATTAGGAAAAATCTTTTAAACTTGTGTGTGATGCAAGTGATTATGCTATTGGAGCTGTTTTAGGACAAAGATATGATAAAATTTTCAAAGTTATTTACTATGCTAGCTATGCTAGTAAAACTCTTATCTCTAACAAAGCTTAAATTAATTACACTAGTGCTGAAAAAGAGTTATTGGCAATAGTATATGTTTTTGATAATTTTAAACCTTATCTTATTAGAACTAAATGTATTGTGTACACTGATCATTCCACTATTAAATTATTAAGTACTACTTAATGAAAAAGAAAGATACTAAACCGAGACTTATAAGATGGATTCTTCTTTTACAAGAATTTGATTTTGAAATAATAGATCGAATGGTAAAAAAAATCAAATTGCTGATCATTTGTCCAAGCTTGAATTAGAAAATCACTTTGTTTTGAAAATGAAATTAATGAACATCTTCCAGACGAAAAATTGTTCACTGTAAATGAGTGGCGTATTCCGTGTTATGCCGGCGTTGAGAACTGTATTGTTAGTGATCTTAAAACCGATGGAATGACATACCAACAAATGAAGAAGTTTATTTTTGAAGCTAAGACTTATTTTTAGGATGACCCATACTTTTATAAACAAGGAAATGATCTGATCATTTGAAGATGTATACCATTAGAAGAAACTTATGAAATTATCCAAAAATGTCATAATTCTGATTTTAGGGGACATTTTGGTGTTGATAAAACAACATACAAAATTCTACAATATGGATTTTATTGGCCTACAATTTTTGGAGATGTTAATGCTTATATCAAAAATTGTGATAGATGTCAAAGAGTAGGCAATATTTCTCTTAGAAATGAGATGCCCCTCAATTATAAGCTAGAACTTGAAAAATTTGATGTTTGGAGATTAGATTTCATGGGACCATTTATATTATATTTCAGAAATTTATATATTTTGCTAGCACTGGACTATGTATCCAAATGGATAGAAGTTGTTACTTTACCTTGATGTGATGCTCAAAGTGTTGTAGATTTTTTGAAAACAAACCTATTTTTGAAAACAAACCTGCTGAGAGTTATCATTATTGATGGGGGAAGTCATTTCAGAAATGCCATTATGGAGAACTTATTAAATCATTTCAGAAATGCC
>NW_018165036.1:912094-922292 GCF_001263595.1 Phalaenopsis equestris | reverse complement strand
TTATTAAAGAAATATCATATAAATCATAGGATCCTTAGACAAATGGTTTCTTAGACAAATGGTTTGGCTGAACTATCCAATCAAGAAATTAAAAGAATTATGGCAAAATTTGTGAATCCAACAAGAATGGATTGGCCAGTCAAACTTGACTATGCTTTGTGGGCTTATAGAACTGCATATAGAACTTTTATAGGAATGCCCCCATATAAGTTAATATTTGGGAAAGTTTGGAATTTACTAATTAAACTTGAGCATAAAGCATATTGGGCTATTAAAGAGTTCAATTATAATTTAAAAGATGCTACTGAGAAAAGATTGTTACAATTAAATGAGCTTAAAGAGATAAGGAATGAATCTTATGAGAGTGTTAAGATTTATAAGGAAAGATGAAAATGTTGCATGATCGAAAGATTCTTACTAAAAATTTTCAGTCAGGGCAACAAGTTTTACTATATAATGCAAGGTTAAGATTATTTCTAAGCAAGCTTAAGTCCAGGTGGATGGGTCCAATTGTTGTGATAAAAGTTTATCCTTATGGACCTGTGGATATTAAAGATCGTAATTTTGAGAAAATTTTTAAAGTGAATGGATATAGACTGAAACTTTATTATATAGGGGATTAGATTAAATATAATGATGGAATGATATTGGGTCAACCAGAATGAGCACTGGTTGCGTTGGTCTGGTTACGTCAGGCTGACGACGTAAAACCAAACGCTTTGTGGGAGGCAACCCATATTTATCAGTGTATTTTTGCTTTGATTGGAATATTTAAGTTTTATCAATTATTAAAAGATCGGATTGAAAATAGGTAGTATTTTTGAGTTTATTATGTGCTAGTAATGATTTTTAGACTTTATTTAGTGACCTAGACATGTTAGAATGAGAATTTGGACGTTAAGTTGACTGGTGCAAAAATGTGCACTGGCGCTTAAGCGCCAGATCTAGCGCTTAAGCACGACAAATTATTCATATGTGCAAATTTTGATTTCTATAAGGTGCAACTGCAATTTAGTTGGAATAAACGTGTCTTGAACGTTTCTAGTTGTGCCTAGAAGTTATGAGGGGGAATTAGGCCTATAAATATAAGGGGTTTGTGAATAAATTTCACTCCGAATTATTTTTAGCCCTAAAAGCTTAAGAAAGAGAGAGATTTAGATAAAATATCTTCATGAGAGATGGATTTGAAGAAAGAGAAATTCTTTAGTCAAAGTGCACAGGAGATGTATAACTATTCTTTAGCCATTAGTATTGAAGGGATATCAGAGAAAATCAACAAGTTGGAGAATACTATATCTATATTAGAGACTAAGGTGCTTGAATTGCATGCTCATCTAGAACATATTGGGTGGCAACTTAAGATGTAATTCAACCATACCAGTTATGTAGAGGAAGCGGATAAGGCGATGTTCCTTAAGCAAAAGTGGGTCGAAGATGATAGTATTAGAGCTCGTCACCATCGTCCTTTTATCAACTCTATATTCCGGAGAGACTACTGAGAGACAAAATAGCGTTCCTTCTAATGAAGAGTGGCATTAAGTTAAGTGTTAGGAATTATGTGTTTAGAGTCTTATATGTGTTTAGAGTCATGTTTTTAAGTGTGTTAGTGTTTATGTCTTGTGTTTAGTGTTTGTGTCACTTATGTGTTTAATTGTAAATGTGTGTTAAGTGTTTTGTACTAAGAAAAAATTTTTCATCCAGGATTATTTGGAGAGAGAACTAAGTGTTAAATGTGTTTGTACTTGTTTGTGAATTAATATAAGTTTGTTTTTGTGAAGATTTGTGTTATTTTTAGCCCCAAATTGAATTAATTATTATGGAGAAATTTGAGAGAGAAGGGAGTTATAGGAAGTAAAAATAGTCATTTAAGTGCTATGAGAACATTTAAGGGTGGTTTACTTAGGCTAATAATCCATTTTACTTAAAATTAAAAATTTCAAAAATTGTGTCCTATGTGCCACATCTTGCGCTTAAGTGCGAGCCATCTCGTGAGCAAACTTGAGAGACAGGCACCTAAGCGCCACTTACCTGCGCTTAAGTGCCGGTTCACGAAAATTGGTTTTCGAACAGTTAAAATGAATTTTAGTTCCAAAAAAGCCATCTTTAAAACCTCCTATCATCTTCCCAAATCGAGTTCACGATTTTGAGGGCTAGGACAAGTGAAATTTGAGATATCTTGGTGGAATCGAGTGAGATTTGCTAGATCCAAGTTCCTTGAGGTAAGAACTTTACTTTTATGCAAAAATTTTGGATTTTCACCATATATTTTAAGCAGATTTGGAAGATTTCAAAAATTTACTATTCAGGGTGAAAAGTGAAGAAAAATCTATGGAAATTGCTCGGGAAGTTTAGTTAGTGCTTTTTGAAGTTTAATTTAGTGATTTAAACTTGATTTTTAAAGTTATATTTAAAATTTATCAAATTTGTAGAATGACACCAAGAATGAATAGGAGCAGAGGAAAGAGCCCATTTGATTTGAGCAAATTTGTTAGTTCAAAAGCCCAGAATCGACATAGTGACGCTCTACAGTCAAAAAAATTAATTGAGAAGCGATGTTTTAAGAGTCCAGGTGGAGAAGTAGTAGATCTGATAGTTTGTCGACAGTGGGAACAATTCTGTTATTTTTATGCTGTCGCAGTGATTTCTGTTGTGAGGTGCAAATCTCCCAGAGGCTGAGGACGATCGAGTTATGGTTCAAGGGACCTTTTACTCTATAGGTAATCAACTTGTTTTACCATTTATTACCAGAGACTTTGTGTTTTTGTGCACATTATAGGCCTACTAAAGAGGAGTTAGACGCGATATTTCATACTTGACTATAGGGAGAGGACTTTAGAAGATTATCAATGAAAGGAGAGTAAATTTCCCAACTTCAAAGTTACGTGCACCTTTAAAGGCCTGGCACTATTTCATTTCTGCTTCCTACAAATCATCTCAGTGAAGAGACCAGAGAGAGAGCAACGTTGAATTATTGTATTCAGGTGGGAAAGCCCATCAACATAAGGGTTTTGATCTATCAGACTATCATCAATTCTGCTATAGTTTCTGTTACTACAGTTTCTGTTACTACAGGTATGAGCATTCAATTTTGGCTGGAGAGGAGGATTTTCCAGGAGTTATGGATTAGAGACATCTACTGCATCTTCATGTAGACCATCTATTTCACGTGCTTCTACATGTAGAGGTGATTCTACTAAGACACAGGATGAGTTATTGCAGAAGATGATGGATAATATCAATTTTACCACTGATACGGTACAAAATTTAGAGCGATTTACAGATCATACTAATAGTTATAATAGAACGAAGAGTGATTATGAAGAGAAATTCCACTTGTCTTTGGAGAGCCTGATTAGAGGTGAACCAGGAGTGCGATTTCCTCCATATCTATGATACCCTAATTATGAGTCTTTAGAAAAATGGTACAGCGGTGATTCTGAGGATGAAGAGTAGAGCTGAGAGATTCATTTTATTTTTGTAATATGATATGAACAATGTGGTCTGAGCTAGCTACAGTTGCATCTACGTTAGTTTGTGTGATTGAATTTAGACTATATTGTGTTTTGGACTTTTATGTTTTGTTGTTATAATGACATATTATGACGTTTGTGGTTGTTAATATTTTATTTTCAAATTTTAGGGTAGTAACTGTTGTTTTGTGTTTAGTACTATGATTTAGTAGTTTAGAACTTAACTTAATTTCATATTTGTTATGAAGTAGAAAATCTTGCTAGCTTAGATCTTAATCTTAAAATTTAGAAACTGTCAAGTTTGTATTTATGTTAAGATTGTGATGATCATGTTAGTGTGTTGTTTGCTTTTATACCAACTATTTAGAAGTCTATTTGAATCTCTACATGTTAAACTAAAATAAAATGTTAGAAAATTTGAACAAAATTAATTTTAGTCCTGTCTTTAGTTTTATACATGTATCATTAGGATGTAAAAATTACTGTTAGCATGTTATTTAAATTTTCAGTCCTGCTTACATATATCTAATGTTAAACAGTTTCATCTGTTAAAATTCAAGTTTTGGGGGGATGAAAAATATTTTCAAACTGGACTTTTATTTGTTCTCAAATGTCTCAAATGTACTACAAGTTTTAAAACAAGTGAATTTGATTTGAAAAGAAAAATGATCATGGATTAGAAGTTATATTAGGGAAGTAAAATTTGATTTTAGAAATGACTAAGAAAATTTAGTGAAAATTTTAAGTAAAAAAGTAAAATTTTAAGTTAAAAATTTTTTGTATAGAAAATGATTAATATAAGTGACTATTTTTAGTAAGAAAAATTATACTTTTTAAATATTTAGATAATTTAGAATTTTATTTTTAATACTTAAATTTCTTTTATTAAAATTATTTTCAAAACTATTATTATATTTATAAGTAAAAGTTTTATATCAAGACTTTACTTTAGGAAAGGAGAAGTGGAATTCAGAATCATTAAAGGCCTATCCAGATATAGTAATCCTTGTCTGAAAAAGAAAAAGAAAAAGAAAATAAAAAGAAAAAGAAAAGAGAAAGAAACGAAAAAAAAATGAAGGAAAAAGAAAAGAAATGTAAGCAAACCTCAACCAAAAGTGAGGTCAACAAATCTTTTTAAAGTACAAGACTTGAGAAACTCTTAAGTCTATGAATATAATATAGTAAGTAAATATATTCTTACTAAAAATTTTTAAGAGGAGATAATAAAAAGAGTAAATTCTAAATTTGAAGAATCTACAATATTTTTGAAATATATAGGAACTCATATTTACATCTTTCATAACATTAAAAATTTCTAAATTTTATGTTGGTCTTATTTACAAAATATTTTTTCTAAATTAGACTACTACATTTCTAAATCTAAATTTTAGTAACTCTTAAAGAAACTCATATACATATCAAACTTATTTAGTTTTTAAAAGTCGAAGCGTAACTGAGAACAAGTAACATTTTAATTTTGGGGGATTTTGATACACCTAAAATATATAGTATTTTTAGACACATTCTTGTACCTATTTCTTTATACCTATTTTTTGAGATATTGCACTTTAATGGAAGGATTTGTGTGTTTTTCTTTCAGGTACAAGAAAAAGGATAAAAAATGCTAAAATGAGTGAAAAAAAAAATCAAATTTGGAGCAAAAAGGTGAAAAATTGTGCAAAAGAGTTTTGGCGCCTAAGCGCCAGATCTGGTGCTTAAGAACCAGTTAAACTGAGAAGACCCCGCCTAAGTGTTGAGACCTTGTACTTAAACAGCAGTGCCAGTTACTAGATGAATAAAATCGGTTTTCACAAATTTCGAAGAGGTTTTTGAGGCGTTTTCACGAATTTTGAAGAGGTTTTTAAGGCACCCATTGGCTTAATAGGTGGTTGTGACCACCATGGACGAAAATTATCATGAAAGGATGTGTCTCTTGGGCAAATACATCGAATCAAGACACATTTTGAAGAGATCCCAAGGCACCTCTTGGAAAACTATAAAAGAAAGAAGAGAGGACTTAGAAAAGAGTCCTGAAAATATTGGCAAATTTTGAAAGTTCTTCTCTTAGAGTTAGTTCGGAGAGATTTTCAGGAACCACTTTTTATTTACTTTATCTTTTTTTTTTATTTGAGTGATTGTAAAAGAGAAGAGATTCAAAGGAACTTCAAGAGTGTTGTGGATGACTTGAGATAAGTTTTTATCTTTTTGTTTTAGACTACTTTTGGTTTTAATTGAGACTTGTTGTTGGTTTGACAATGATTTTTTCTTTTAAACGAAAGTGTGGTTTTTTTTTCTTCATGGATTCTGAGTAGTTTTCTTTAGCTTTCTTCTTAAAATGATAATTAATTATGTTTTGGATGCAATTTGTGTAGAGTATTGATCTTTAATGTTGGAAGAAGTTGTGATGATTTAAATCCATGCACTTCATTTACTTCTTGATTTGGCCAGTCCAGATGTTAAAATTTGTTGTGAGAACATGTAAGAACTAGGCTGGTATTATCTCAGTCAACAATTGAAAAGAATCACATGAGTTTGTATGAATGAGAATGTAGTTCATATGATTGAGTGCAAATAAATAGTGAAATATTCATTGATGTGCGTAGAGTTAGAGGACTTTAAAGAGAAGAATTAAAGCCCCCAACTTGGTTTATCATTTTAGGTTCTGATAAAAGAATGTTAGCCCCCAGGTGGAGGGAATCAATGGAACTCTAGAGTGAGTGCTAGTGTCTTCCCTGCCTAACCGGTCTTCAGAACTATTCAAACTTTAAATTAGCAAATGTTCTTTATAGCATCTCTAGTAAGGGTAAAAAATATTTTTGTTCCTATTTGGCACAACACAATTTGCATACTTCCACAACAGAATTCCTATACTTATTACTGATTCATGATATGAAGAAAGATATTTTTATATTAAGTACTTTTATACTACAAAAACTTTAGTTATCTTTTTAAGTTGTTACTGTTTTGTTAAAATATCAAAAATACCAAAATTGTTTAAATTCCTAAAAAAATCATTTTTAGTTCACGTAATTATCTTTTTAAAAATAGAAAAACTTTCTAAAAAGTGCAAATTTCATAATCTTCCACGTGGGTCCAATATTCAGGTCTTAATCAAAATGTCATATATTACTTGATAACGATATGTATACTTGCGTATTATCCTAATATAAATATAAATAAGTTAAAAAGTTAAATTCTTATTTTTCTTTAGGATCAAGTTTTTGGTTTTGTTGCAAAATAAGAAAATATAAGTGAAAAATACCATAAGAACTATTGTTATACTGTGCATAAGCATTAGGTGCGGGATCACATCTACCTCTGTTGCTTCTTCTTCTAGACCATCTACTTCATGTGCTTCTACATTTTAAGGTGAGTATACTAATACTCGAGATGAGTTATTACAGAAGATGATGGATAATATCAACTTTACCGCTGATAAGGTAAAAAATCTAGAGCATTTTCCGGATCATACTAATAGTAATAATAGAAGGAAAAGTGATTATGAAGAGAAATTCCACTCATCTTTGGAGAGCCTGATTAGAGGTGACTTAGGAGTGCAATTTCCTCCATATTCTCGATGTCCTGATTATGAGCCTGCAGAAAAGTTGTATAGCAGTAATTCTAAGGATGAGGATTAGGATTGAGACATTTCAATGTTTTTTTTTTGTTATGGACTATGTGATGTGGTACTAGGTACAACTGTATTTGTGTGATGTATTGGACTATGTTGTGTATTGGACTTTTATTTTTTTTGTTATTATGACATTTGTGGTAGTTAGTATTTTATTTTTAAATTTTAGGGTAGTAACTTTTGTTTTGTGTTTAGTACTATGAATTAGTTAGTTTAGAACTTAACTTAATGTCATATCTGTTATAAAGTAGAAATCTTGCTAACTTAGATCTTAAACTTGAAATTCAGAAACTGCTACCCTTTATTTTTCTTTTATCATGTTTGTAAGGTTGTCTTTATGTTAAGATTGTGATGTCAGTAGTGTGTATGTTTCTTTTTATGCTTATACCCACTATTTCGAAGTCGATTGAACCTTTACATTTTAAAGCAAAATGAAAATATTGAAAATTTGATCAAAACTTAATTTGTACCCTATTTTTAGTTTTATACTTGTATCAGTAAGGTTTTAAATTCCTGTTAGCATGTAATTTTTAAATTTTTATTCCTGCTTATATATATCTGATACTAAACTGTTTAATCTGTTAAAAATTTAAGTTTGGGGGGATGAAAAATATTTTGAAATCCGGAATTTTATTTGTTCTCAAATGTGCTACAAGTGAATTTTATTTGAAAAGAAAAAATTGATTATGTTATATGAAGTTATATTAGGATATATTAGGAAAGTAAAATTTTAATTTTAGAAATGAGTAAGAAAATTTAGTTAAATTTTTTTGTAATGAAGAAAAATTTTATGTTAAAAGTTTTTAGATGAGAAAATGATTAATATAAGTATTATCTTCAGTAAGAAAAATTGTATTTTTGAAAAATTTAGATAATTTAGACTTTTATTTTTTAATACTTAAATTTATTTTATTAAAATAATTTTCAAAACTAATATTATATTTATAAGTAAAAGACTTATATCAAGACATTGCTTTAGAAAAGGAGAAATGGAATTCAAAATCATTAAAGTTCTATCCAGATATAGTAATCCTTGCTTAAAAAAGAAAAGAAAAAAAGAAAGAAAAGAAAAAGAAAAGAAAAAGAAAAAGAAAAAGAGATCTTAAGCTTATAAATATAATATAGTAAGTAAAATTATTTTTAATGAAAATTTTCAAGTGGAGATAATAAAAAAAACTAAATTCTAAATTTGGAAAATCTACAATACATTTCTAAATTAGATAGAAACTCATATTTTCATCTTTCTTAAATTTAATAATTTGTAAACTTTAAGTTGGTCTCATTTATTAAATATTTTTCCGAAATTAGACTTCTATATTTCTAAATCTAAATTTTAGTAACTCCTAAAGAAACTCATATACATATCATATATATGTAGTTTTTAACGATTGAAGTGTCACTTGAGGATAAGTAACATTTTAAGTTTGGGGGAATTTGATATACTTAAAATATATAGTGTTTTTAAACACATTTTTATACCTATTTTTGAGATATTGCACTTTAATGGAAGGTATTTTTGTTTTTTCCTTGTAGATACAAATAAAACGGTGAAAAATGCTTAAATGGGTGAAAAAGGATAAATTTTGGAGAAAGGTGAAAAATGTGCAAATGAGTTTTAACACCTAAGCGGTAGATCTGGCGCTTAAACGCCAGTTAAACAGAGAAGGCCGCGCCTAAGTGCCAGAGGTCGTGTGCTTAAGCGCCAGTGGCAGTTACTAGATGAGTAAAGTCAGTTTTTGCAAATTTTGAAGAGATTTTTTAGGCACCCATTGGCTTAATAGGTTGTTATACCCACCATAGACAAAAAATTATCATGAAAGGATGCGTCTCTTTGGGAAATAAATCAAATTGGGACACATTTTGAAGAGTATCCAAGGCACCTCCTGGAAAACTATAAAAGAAAGAAGAGAAGACTTTGAAAAGAGTCCTGAAAATACTTGGAAATTTTTGAAAGTTCATCAATTTGGGGAGTTAGTTGGAGAGATTTTCAGCCACTATCACTTGAGGATAAGTAACATTTTAAGTTTGGGGGAATTTGATATACCTAAATATATAGTATTTTTAGACATATTTTTGTTTTTAGACACATTTTTATACCTATTTTTGAGATATTGCACTTTAATGGAAGGTATTTTTGTTTTTTCCTTGTAGATACAAATAAAACGGTGAAAAATGCTTAAATGGGTGAAAAAGGATAAATTTTGGAGAAAGGTGAAAAATGTGCAAATGAGTTTTAACACCTAAGCGGTAGATCTGGCGCTTAAACGCCAGTTAAACAGAGAAGGCCGCGCCTAAGTGCCAGAGGTCGTGTGCTTAAGCGCCAGTGGCAGTTACTAGATGAGTAAAGTCAGTTTTTGCAAATTTTGAAGAGATTTTTTAGGCACCCATTGGCTTAATAGGTTGTTATACCCACCATAGACAAAAAATTATCATGAAAGGATGCGTCTCTTTGGGAAATAAATCAAATTGGGACACATTTTGAAGAGTATCCAAGGCACCTCCTGGAAAACTATAAAAGAAAGAAGAGAAGACTTTGAAAAGAGTCCTGAAAATACTTGGAGATTTTTGAAAGTTCATCAATTTGGGGAGTTAGTTGGAGAGATTTTCAGCCACTAATTTTGAGTGATTGTAAAGAGAAGAGATTTAAAGGAACTTCAAGAGTTTGGTGGAGAACTTGAGATAAGTTTTTATTTTTTTACTTTAAGACTACTTTTGGTTTTAACTGAGACTTGTTGTTGGCTTGATTGGTTTCTACTTTTAAACTAAACTGTTGTTTTATTTTCTTCATGGATTCTGATTAGTTTTCTTTATCTTTCTTCTTAAAATGATAAAATGATAAGTAATTATCATATTATTTTTTAGTGTTCGAATTTTCTATTAGAATTATTTCTCTTGCCAAAAATTATAGCTCACCAGATTATTATTTTGATTGTTATTAAAAATAAAGTGGAGAACTAAGTTCACGATGAGAATTTTGCAGTAACAATTACTATTTTATGTCTTGATGCTTAATTTTTATGAAAAATATGAAGAATGAAAAGACAATGTATATAATAAGAATTCATTGTTGAGTGCAAATAAATAGGGAAATATTCAA
>NW_018165036.1:897313-911884 GCF_001263595.1 Phalaenopsis equestris | reverse complement strand
GTAAGGGTAAAGAATATTTTTGCTCCTATTTGGCAAAGCACAATTTGCATACTTCCACAATAGAATTCCTATAGTTATTACTGATTCATGATAAGAAGAAAGATATTATTAAGTGTTAGTGTTTTTCATCTACAAAACTCTAGTTATCATTTTAAGTTTTTACTATTTTGTCAAAATATCAAAAATACCAAAAATATTTGAATTTTTTTATTACTGCCAAATGTATTCAGTTTAAGTAATTGTCTTTTTAAAAATAGAAAGTTTTCTAAAAAATGCATATTGTATAATTCCCTGTGGATTGGACATTCAAGTCTTAATAAAAAAGTCTTATATTACTTGATAAAGATACGTATACTTGCATAGTATCCCAATATATATAAATTAAAAGTTCAATTCTTATTTTTCTTCAGGATCAAGTTTTTGGTTTTGTTGCAACATAAGGAAATATAAGTGAAATGTAATCTGAATTGTTGTTGTACTTTACGTATTAGCAGTATCAAGGGATCACTGGCTCAGGAATTGAATGAAGACCTCGATAAGAAATGTAGAGGAGGTAACATGGTTTTCAAACATGATATAAAAAAGCTTTTGATACTATAGGTTGGGACTTCATTCTTAACATCTCTCAAGCTAAGGGCTTTAAAGGGGAATTTTGTTCGCTCATTAAAAGATGGTTAGCTAATAACCATTACTGTGTTCTCATCAACCAAAAATCTTATGGCTTTTCTCCACTGCTAGAGGCATCAAGAAGGGTGATCCCCCCTCCCCTACCATCTTTATTATTGCTTTCGATTATCTCTCATGGCTTATAAACAGGTTGCATCAAACTCATCCTCATGTTTAATACTCTCATAAATTAAAAATTGTTATTAGCCACCTTGCCTATGCAGAGGATGCCATCTTATTGTCTAATGCTAGTAAGCCTACTAGCAAAGCTATGATTAAGTTACTCAAAGATTTTCAGGATGCCTTGGCCTACTCTTTAACCTGGCAAAGTGCTCTATTTACCTTGGCAATAAGGTAAAAAATAACATTAAAATTTGGGCTTTTGATTACATCGGTTGTAAGTTTACAAAGCTTCCTCTTAAGTACCTTGGGGTTAACTTGATAAGAGGTAGAAGGATACAAATTCAAATGGATGATGTTGTGGACACTATCAAATCCAAAATTAATGATTGGAGAAACACTTTCTTGTCTAATTGAGGTAGGCTCACTCTACTTAAAAGTGTGTTATGTAGCCTTCCTTTATATTCTATGCAGGTGCTGAAAATAAAGAATGGCACCCAAACTACTCTTGAAGTTCTTTTTTACATAACATGGGAATAGATCCTCTAAAACCTAGGCTAATTGGAAGAAAGGTAGTAAGCCTTGCAACTTAGGGGGGCTTGGTTTCAAAACCCTTAAAAATATTATTGACATAAATATGTGCAAACTTTGGTACAAATTTAGAGCTCAGGATTCTCTATGGTCTCAATTTCTTCTTCATAAATATTTCAATTACACACACCCTTCTGTTGTTTCCCGGTATGCTGGAGAATATAAAATTTGAAAACCCATCACTCTTGCTCGTGAGGTGGCTTCTCACTTCATTTTTTGGGACGTGGGGGAAGGGAATATCTCTTTCTGGAATGATCAATGGAGTACTTCCTAAATGTTGAATTTACCTCATTCTACTTCTTATGACAATCTTATGGTTAGGGATTGCTGGATTAATGGAGATTGGAGTATACTTAAGTTGTGGTCTTTAGTTGGAGAATAAGCTACTTCAATTGCTAATATCCAGATTAAAACCGTGTCTATAGATATTCCCATGTGAAAGTTTAACTCTTCTGTCTCCATAACTAAACTAATATACACTCATCTTTATAATCACCCTTAGTGGTTTTGGAGTAAATATACTTAGGACAAATTCATCTCCCCTTCTATCTCTTTCTTTATTTGGATATTATTCCAAAATTTCTTCCCCTTAATGATATTTTGAAAATGAATGGATTAAAGATGGCTTATATTTGATATATTTGCATGAAGGAGGTTGAATCCCCCACTCATTTATTTTATAAATGTGATTTTGCTTCTAGAGTTTGGCAACATATTGGATGCTATTTTGGTATAAGATGGCCAAAAAATTTCCACATTAAAAGCGTTTTGGAAACTTGGAAAATTTCTAAATAATATCACAAGAAGCTTTACTATTTTCCTATGAATGTTCTTTGGTTTATTTGGGTGGGAAGAAATAGTCATTAGTATGAGGAATCTCCTCATACGCTTTATAATCTTGTTGCTCTTATTATTGCTAACTTTCTCAAAGCCTCTAAAGCTACAGGTTGTATTGCTTCTTAACTTTGAAATGGTCAGATGCCAATTTTAAATAATTTGACGCCACCTTCCCATGGGTGGATTAAAGTCAATATTGATGGCAGCTTTAATGGGGAGAAAACTAGAATTGGTGGTTTGTTTTGGGATGCTAGTGGTCAGTGCCTGGTTTTCTTTGGTTCACCTTGCTTTGCCTCTTCTCCTATGGAGACTTAAACTAGGGTCGTGTGGGTTCTTTACAAATTGCTATCTCCCATGGCTTTTCTAATGTCACTACTGAAACCGATTCTCAAGTTTTGTTTCATACTTTAACGGACAAGCTTAAGCCTCTTCGGAATATTATGATTTTGATCAATTGAATTGGTAAAATGGTTTCCAACTCTAACCTATCTATTTAATATAATTTTGTAAACCACAAAGGTAATAGGCCTGTTGATTGGTTAGCTAAACATGTGCATCATGACATTATTATTAGGCAAACTCCTCCTCATCCTTTTTCCAATCTGATTCACGGTGATGTACTGGATGCTCCCTATATACGTTCTTAGACTTTCTTTTTGTAGCCTTTAGATTAAGGCTGCTACATTCCTTTACAATAAATTTTTAATATACCTCATGTCAACTTGGGAAAATTCTGTTTTTTTTGGTCCTTTATTTTAGCTTGGAATTATGCTTTGGTTGACTGTACCTATTTTTGGAAACATGGTTACCTATACTGACTATTAGGCAATTTGGTTTTGGAGAGGCTATTATCTTTTTCCGTAATTTATTCTCGATAATGGTTTATGCTGGTCAGAGTTCATCCGTTACGTGCACAAAATTTTTTGGTGGCACAGTATGAGAGTATTTTTTGAGCCCCATGGCTCCTTTTTTTGGTGGCACTGTTTGAGGATAAATTTGGAAGCCCATGGCTCCATTTTTTCTAACTTAAATACTATGATTAAAGTTGGTGGCCCATGGCTCCAAACTTTGGCTATGGCATGGCTTGCTGGTGTGGTTTATAACTTCTGAGAACTAGTTTTTTCTCATTTTCTGTGGGGTTTGCTAATGCTTTATATGATAACCAGTTTTCTGGATGAAATTCGTGAGCTTTTTTTTTTTTGGGGCTTTATGGCCTCATTATGATTAGACACACAGGGGAATCCTTATTTCATTTTGCATACTTTTATATTTGGAATACTATGCTGGAATTTGAGGATAGGACAAACTATTATATTATGGGCTACATTATTTATCTTTACTATGTGTTGCTCAAGGTGAAGTTTTAGAACCTTTTTGACGATTGGAGGCTTATGGCTCACGATATTTATGCTTGGTTTAATAGTAGGCTGAGAGAAACTATTTTTTGCTTTAATGCTAGGGTGTGTGGTAACTCGGTTTACTTTTGTGGAAGGAAGATTGGGAAATGTTGGCCTGGTCGTGAGCTGTTCTCTCATTTGGGAATTTATGACCTCATTTTCTTTATCAACATAGTGAAATGCTTGTTATGTATGACATACTATTATTTTTTGAATACTAAGTTGGGTTTCGTAGCTTTGACAAACTACTACTTTCAGGGCTACATTATTTGGTCTTACTTTGTAGTGCTTGCTGGAACAAGTTGGTGGTGGTTTTTTGAGCAAGTACGGGCTACCGTTCTCCTTTTCAAAAATTCTTTGTGGTGGTGGCTGTTTACACCACAAATCTTTTATTATACTTTTGAGGCCCCAGATGTTATATTACTGATACTTTTACATGATTGGAGGCTCTTGGCTCATGATGTTTATTGCAATTCCCATCAGGAACCTTATATTCCTGCCTTTCCTCGGGTTTTACTTCCATGCAGCACACTCTACTGTTGGACTATCAGGACTTCTAATTTATTGCCTTAAATTTTACTATTTTTAATTCACCTAATAGGTATTGCCTATAGGTTTTAAGCTGCAACCATATTACTTTGTTGAGGATCTTCCAGACCTATTACAATGCTGCCCTTTTTCTCTCAGATTGGGAGACAGAATTGCTTCAAGATTTTTTAAACTTACATTTCACACAACACTTTTTTGCACTTTGTGTACATGTTTACTTTTGGTATACTTCTATGAATTGGTATACTTTTTGTTGGAATACATGTATTTTTGGAGGTGATATCTTTTTTGCGTCTTTTCCATCTTTTTTGTTGGAATACAACCCTTAGGTTTTCATGTACTTTTCTTTATTTTTAGCAGGGATCCTCCCCAATTATGTTCTCTTTTTTATTACGATTAACGTTTAAGTAGCCACGAGTTGCTCTTTTAATATATATATATATATATATATACATTGGTAAGGAGCAAACCTCCAATTCCTTAATGAAAGAAAGAAAACCAAATACAAAAGCAAGTGAAAAAGGAAAGAGGGCCTATAGAGCAGAAGGCAACCTCTCAAAATAACAAAAAGGAGTTATTTGATATATGGGAGAGGTAGTAGATCACTGGATAATAGGAATTCCAGTGGGTGAGGAATCCTTCTGCTCACTAAAGGTTCTTCAGTATAGAGACCCCTTCTAGCCAGCCAATTGGAAGGTCTATTCCCTTCTCAGTGGATGTTGGAGAACTTGATAGAATAATAATACTTAAGCAACTGATGAATTCCAGAAATCCAGCTGATTAAATTCCATGGGGTATCATAAGAACCATTGATAATGTTAATAAGCATCAAGGAGTCAGATTCAACCCATATATGGTTGAAATGGCAAGATCTGGCTAAGTTGAGGGCCCAAAAAATAGCTTGACTTTCAACTTCAATGGAATACAAGGCTTTAGCAAGAGATTGAAAAAACAAGATGCACCTCCCCTCAAGATTCATGAAGACACCACCAATTCCAGCAGACTGAGATTTGTAGCTACCATCAGTGTTAACTTTTGTCCATCCAAGCTTTGGAAGAGTCCAGCAGATTTTCAAGACTTTGGTAATGTATGGATTAAAAGGTGGGCTTAGCTCCAACATAGCTTCAAACTTTTTAAATTTAATTAGTTTTTGTATAAAAGCAATATAATTTAGACCTACCTTCATAGGATCTAAATGGGAATTATCTTGCTCCAACTAGTTTCTAACCATCCAAACAAACCAAGCCACAATGTTGGGGATGTCTTGAAGATTTATTCCCCTCCAATCAGACCAGCTATTATAAAACACCTCCCATGTTAGATTCATAGTTGGGACATTAAGCTTACCATTCACAATAGACCAAACATCCTGTACCCAGGGGCAGGAAAAGAAGAGGTGGGTAATTGTTTCCTCATTGGACAGGCAGAAAATGCATCTTGAGGGACCTCTCAGACCCTTCAATTTCAATATGTCATCCGTGGGAATCAATTTTAAGAAAAGTCTCCATATATAAAATGACATGGAGGGAGTGAGAAATTTATTCCAGATTGTATGACCCCAATTCACCACCAGTTGGGGGGCTGAGAAGAGATTAAGTTCATTTTGATAGCAATTTTGTCCTTTACTCTAGGTTTTGCGGAAAGTTTCAGAATATTGGAGATTTGAGAAGGGCTGCAAAAAGGAAGAAATGGAGTAAGATTCCACTTATCATGTTCCCAAAGATCTATCACAAGCTTTGGAGAGGCTGGAACATTTTGAACATGAAGAAGGCTACCTCCAAAGACCAATTATCCCACCAGATGTTTACCAAACCCTCACCAATCTCCCAGACATACATTTATTCAGCTTCCTCCCTAATCTTTAACAACTTCTTCCAAATGGGGGAATCCCCCAAACTCACAGTGAGTTGGGTGGGGTGTTGATGCTTGCAATATTTTCCCCATAGAAATTCAGCCCAAAGGGAGGACTGAGATCTGAATTTGAACCAAAGTTTGCAGAGATTAGTGTGAATAATTTGGGGGAAGGACTTGAAGCCTAACCCACCTTCCTCAAAGGGTTTACACACCTTAGCCCATTTTGTCCAGTGTTTTTGTTTCCTTTGACCAGCCCATAGAAATCTATTTAAGATCCTTTCTAATAATCTCTGAGAAGACTTTTTCAAGATGTTCATTTGAGGAAGATAGGATGGAATAGCAGATAAAACACTTTTCAGGAGTGTTATCCTACCCCCATTGGATAGAAATGAATTCTTCCATGCTTGTAATTTGCTTTGATTCTTCTCTAAGATGTGATCAAATTAAATGTTTTTAGTTCTACCTTTGATAATAATTGCCGCTAGATATTTTACAGGAAGATGACTATTTGTGAAGCCAGTGAAATCAGAAACCCACGTCTTTAATTCACTTTTGCATTGTTTACTGAAAATGGAGATACACTTCTTCTTATTTAACTTCATACCAGAGGCATCATGAAAGCCCTCCAAGCATTGCATGAATAATCTAACAGCAGTTTTGGAAGCAAGCTTTTGAAAAGATAAGCTTTTGAAAAGATAATGATGTCATCAACAAAATCCAAGTGATTGATTAAGGTGGAAGATCTGTGGCTATAAAGGGAGTGGGGTTTTCTGGATGCCAGCTCATGCAAGCTTCTGGACAAGTAATCAAAAACTAAAATAAATATGTTGGGGGAAAGGGGTTCACCTTATTTTATACCTCTAGAAGTGTTGAAGAATCCATGAGAAGATCCATTGACGAAGATAGAATGGAAGTTATTTGTCAGCCATCTGTTGATTAGAGAGATAAAGGAGGGGGAGAAACCTCAAGCTATGAGAACTTGTTCAATGAACTTCCAACTGATAGTGTCATATGCCTTTTTGATATCCAATTTGAATATTAAGTTGCCTCCTCTAGTGATTCTGTCTAAATCCAATACCAACTCTTGGGCCAAGAGAACATTATCAACAATACTTCTATCCTTGATGAAAACTGACTGATTCCTGCAGATAAGCTAATTTAAGTGAGGTTGTAATCTATGAACCAGTAGCTTGCTGATTATCTTTGATATAACTGAAGTGAGGCTAACGGGTCTGAAATTTTCCCATTTGTTATGAGTTTTGTCCTTGGGAACCAAGGTAATGGTAGATGAGGAAAAGTATTTAGGGAGGTCAGTCCCCCGGAAAAAGCTTTGGACAGTAGCAACGACCTCACCCTTCACAATTAGCCAGGTCTTTCTATAAAAATCTGCAGTGAAGCCATCCGGACCAGCAACTTTTGTGCTGTCAATAGAGGTTAGAGCCTCTCAAATTTCCTTTTCATCAGGAATATCAGTGAGAGATAGGCTTTTGGTGAATTCCCTTTCCTTATCAAACAATGTATCATTAATGGCTGGATGAGAGGATGGAGTTTGTCTGAAAATATTTTGAAAATATTGAACAGCATTGTCAGCTATGCCATCAGCATTGGAAATCCAGTGACCCTCCTGAAAAAGGATTTTGTGAATTGTGTTGCTTTTCCTCCTATAGTTGATGCAAGCATGATAATATTTAAAGTTCCTATCTCCTTCACAAAACTTAATTCTGTTTGCCTTTTGAGCATAGAAAGCCTCTTGCATGTTGATTTAATCCAGCAGATGTTCATTAGCAGATTGAAGAACCATTTCAGATCCTATGCCAGAGGATAAAAGCTGTTCTAATTGTAAAACATTTTGTTCAGCTTCAAGGAATTTTTTATCAATGTTCCCCACCACCTCCCAATTCTAGTTTGAGAGGTGTTTAGAAAATTTTTTATGTGAAAGCCAAAGCTTGATACCAGGGATGTGATGATGAACCTCAGTCCAAGCCATTGAGACTTGATTGAGAAAATCCCCATGCATGGACCACATATTAAGATATCTGAATTTGGCTTTAGTTTTAGAAGATATTTGAATAAGTAAGGGAAGTAAGGGTCTATGATCAGACCAACTCATAGCCAAGTGTTGGATAGAAGTATGCAGGAAATCTCTGAACCAAATATCATTCACTAAGACTCTATCAAGCCTCTCCCAAATATTCTCCCTTCTCCAAGTAAACTAAGGGCCAATAAACCCCAAATAAAAAAAAATAGCAGACTGAATGTTGTCATTGAATGTGTTCATTAGATTGATATCAGGAGATCTCCCACCCTCACCCTTCTTCCCTTCTTCTCACTAGGTGAAGAGAGGCAGTTGAAATCATCCCCAACTAACCAGAAATTCCTTATAGAGGTATTGAACTCTTGTAACTGTTGCCAGAGTTCATATCTAGCAGTTGTTGTATAGTCAGCATAAATGAAGGTAGCAAATCCACTGTAGTAATTGAAGTTAATCTTCAAATGGATAAATTGGTCTCCCTCTTTAAGGACAGTGCATTGAATTTCCTGTCTGCAAAGAAGCCAAATTTTACTATTAGTGTTAATAAAAAGCTGAAATCCAGGGAAGAAACTTCCTCACAATTCTATTAGCATGTTTAGTAATCATTGGTTCAAGTAAAGCAATGATCCATGGTTTATACATCCTATTTAGAGCCAAAATTCTATTAAGGGATTTAGGATGTGCTAATCCCCTAACATTCCAACATATTAGATTCATTAACCAATAGAAGTGGATTTTCCTCTTCTCCTAGTTCTGACAGTACTAGAAGAAAGAGGGGGGGCTTCCTCCAAAGTTGAAGAAGAAGGGAGTAGATTCCTTAATTCCAAAGGCATTTTCTTCTTTTTTTGTTTTCTGGATTTGTCACCCTTCTTCAAGATTTCTAGCTAATTGCAAAAGCAAAGGGTCTTCCTCTGATATCTCAATAGTTGTTATCTCTTGATCAACATGGAGTGTAGGAAGTTCAGTACAATGGGCATGTTCAACTTGAGTAGATTGTGGCAGGAGAGGAAGTTGCTCACTCAATGGTTCAAGACCATTTTGGGAGGGATTATTTAGTTCCACATCCTCTTTTGTCATATCTTGGGATAATTCTACCAACTCTAGAACAGTGTCATCTTGGGCCCTTGGCCCTGACAAATCGGGAGCATTAATAGCAAATCCAGTAGCAGTTGGCAACTCAATGCCATGTGACTCTAAGTCTTCAAAATGAGGTCTGGTAAGCTTCCTTCTGAGATTGGGATGAAGTCTAAAGCATTTCTCATCAAAACATTTTGCAGTGATGAAGTGATGACAATAATAAGGTCTTTCCTCAGCTATGATTTTTTGCCAATAGCCACTATGCTCAGTGCCTAACCAAATTTCCTCCACAGCTGGTAAAGTGATGTTTCTTTCAACTAGAATTCTGGCTACAGAAGGTATGGATAAGATGAAAGTGGGGGCATCCAATTTAAAAGGTCTTCCCAAAGCTTTGCCAATGTTGAAGAGGACAAGAGGACTTTGTGGTTGAAAGTGGTTGAAAAAGTGTAATTTAAGGCCAGGTAACTTAAACCAAATAGGGACAATGGGAAGTTCTTTGTTAGGGTCAAAATCAGGAGTCCACTTTAAAAGTTTCATTGAGATTCCTGCAATCAAGATAGATTGTTTAGAGTATATTCTAGCATAATCTTCTTCCCTAGCGAGATTAATAAGGATATGCCTAGTATGGGACGCCAATCAAGGAGGCCTACTTTCCAAGCCTCATTGAATTTCAGTCCATCAAAGTATCTTCTCACAGACTCCATCTTAGGATGGCCAAGCTGAAATTTACCATGTAAGGTGAATTTAAAAATTTCAGTAAGACCATTAAGATCCTCTTTAGTAAAGTAAATAGCCAATTTCCTTCTTTTCTTGCAAATAGGTTTGAAAAGAGGGTCATTACTCTCATGATATTCTTGACGAAAAACCAAATCATCAGGATTCTGAACTTTCTCATATCCTTTCCCAACAATGTCAGCAACAGTGGCCCTGGTCCACTGAGTATTGATGGCAATATCAATTGTATTAGGGTCATACATCACTGAAAGAGCCCCAGTATAGAAAATGGCTAGAAGATCAGAGTTTAGAACTGACACTGAGCTGTCAAATGCCAGTAACTGAGAAGTACATGGAGGATTACAGTAGAGAAACAATAGTCGAGAGAAATCCAAGCAAACAGACCAACCACATAGAAGGAAGAAGATCCCAAGCAACCAGACAAACAAAACAGCAAAAACAGTGGAGCTAAGCAATGCAACAGTAAAATTTGAAAGAGCCAAAACCCGGGAAGATGTAAAAGATTAGAGAAAAGCAGAACTTGCGAAAACCAGTGGTGAGAGGACAGAAAACCAGTTGAAACCAATGGGATAGCAAGGATTAGGCCATCTACAGTAACAGTTAGAGCCCAGATGACCCAGCTGCCACACATGGAGATAATATATATATATATATATATATATATTGATGAATGAGTTGCTTATGACTCCTATAAGTTGAAGTAATAAACTAGTACAAACATCAGACAAGAAACTGGGGACTCTTTTTTGGTTCAATATAAGAACCCAAGAACTTTGCCAAAAAGACTACGAACCACCCCCCAAAAGGGGGAAACTACAATGACTCAATAAAGAAAGAAAAGGAATGTAAAATTCATCTACACCGATTGTAGTCATGTGTCCATATAGGCAATTCTAAAGTGGTGAACGTTTAGAGTATCTCCATGCAGCAGATAATGGAGAGCTGTTGGAGGGTTGACAGTAACCTCAGTCTTTTTAGAATGTGATCCAAGCTGGGCCAACCAGTTTGCAGGTTGATTTCCTTCCTTATAGATGAAAGTGAACTGGATTTATAACTTGCTACTAAGATATTTTATTTTATTCATCCAATATGAGTGATGCCACGGAGCTCCCTCCTCATGATTTAAAAGGTGAATAATTATAGCAGAGTCCACTTCCAGCCAAAGCTTATTCCAATTAGCCTTAGTGGCAAGATTAATTTCCCAATACACAGTAATGAGTTCAGTCTCAGTGGCATCAGAGGCCATAACTGGGGTGTAGAAATACAGCTAGAAAGGTGTAGAAATATAGCAGGCACTTACTCAAATGATTTCTGTTAATACCTCCCACTCCAGCTCCATTTTTTGTAAGGCTTCCATCTGTGTTAATCTTCTTAATCTTCACAATGGGATGTTTTGGGGTTTTCCAGTAGACTCTGATAACTTGAATTGGCTCAAAATTGATAGGTGGAAAGGAATTGGAGATGTTAGGAAATCTTTTCCAGTTGATCATCTTATGAAGATACGATAAACAGTTTCTAGCAGTTTTCCCAACATTTGTATTGGCATCTTCAAACTTGACCTTGTTTCTTTCCATCCAAATAAACCAGGTAATAGTAAAAGGAATAGTAGCATACTTTCTCTTTTGCCAGAACAACCAGCATTTGACAAGCCTATCCCAAGTGAAATTTTTCTCATCAATGATCAACTAATTCAAAATTTCTTTCCAAACCAGTTGAGCAAAGTTACATTCAAAAAATAAGTGATTCAAAGTTTCCTCTTCCTTCATACATAACCAGCATTTAGAGGGACCCCACAATCCCTTCAGCTTGAGAATGTCATCTGTAGGGATCATTTTATGAAATATTCTCCAGCAGAGAAAAGACATAGAAAGGGATAGGAATTTGTTCCAAATAATGTCTCCCCAGGGTGTTTGCTCCCACCTGAAACTTTCGGAGCATATGGCTTTGGTAAGGCTTTGATGGGAAGTAGTCTGCCATAGGACTTTGTCAGCTATTCTTCTATTTAACTTTATACTGGTCACTTTAATAATAGAGTGAGGTTTCAGGAGATTAGATAACTTAACTAGGGACCACTCATCACCATCCCAGCAATCAGCCACTTTCAAATCACTATTGTAGACATTGGTAATCATTGGTAATGTAGACATTGGTAATGGGGGATAACCAATCTTTGGGACACTAATTGTCAAGCCAAAACCTGATATCACCTTTTCCCAATTCCTAACTGTAAGTGGTTTCAGCAATATGTCTTACTTTCAGCATTTTTACCCAAATTTTTAGAATCCGTAGTTTTCCTTAGGACCGGTGTGGGGTGCTGATCTTTGCAATACTTACCCCACATGAATTTTACCCATAGAGAGTTTTGAGATCTAAACTTAATCCAGAGTTTAAAAAAATTAATTTGAAGGAGTTAATCAAGATCCTTAAAGCCAATACCCCCAGCAATTTGTGGTTTAGCAGCTTTTCTCCAAGATCCAGCTTTTCTCCAAGAAGCCCAATGCATTTGCTGTCTTTGGCCTGACCAGAAAAATTTATTGAAAATTCTTTCCAGCTGAGTTTGTGTGCTTTTCTTAATGGTAGTCATTTGCAGTAAATAAGATGGGACGGTAGTGATAATGCTCTTTAACAAAGTAATTATTCCCCCATTAGATAAGAAAGTCTGTGTCCACCCATTGAGAAGACTTGAAATTTTGTTCAAAACCTCATCAAATTGAATTTGTTTGGTTCTTCCATGATAAGAAGCACCCCTAGGTACTTAATTGGGAGTTGAGAAATTGTAAAACCAATGTATTCAGATGCCTAATGTTTGTGAGTAGAGGAGGCATGTTTATAGAAGACCATCTGACACTTTGTTGGATTGAAGGACATTCTTGAGTGAACTTGGAATTTTTGTAGTGTCTAGAAGACTTTTCTGATAGCATTCTTGCTGGCTCTGGAGAAAACCATTATGTCTCCAGCATACAGTAAATGGGTAATGGCTATGTTGGATCTATGATGGTATCTATTGTGATTGTGATTTATGAGAGCTTCATCAAGAATTCTATATCAGTAATCAATAGCAAGTATAAAAAGGGTGGGTGATAATGGATCCCCTTGCTTTAACCCTCTAGCAGCAGTGAATGAACCCCACCCTTGCCCATTTATCAAAAGAGAGTTTTCATTGTTATGTAGCCACCTCCTAATCAGGTGACGGAAATCAATGTTGAAACCTCTGGCAATTAGGACTTCCATTATGAAACCCCTGCTTATGGTATCATAAGCTTTCCTTAAGTCCAGATTATATACCATATTTCCCCTCCTACAGGTTTTGTTCAATTCCTGTAATAATTCTTGTGCCAGAAGAGTGTTATCAATGATGGACCTACCTTTCACAAAGGATGTTTGATTGGGTTTAATTAATGGAATGAGGTTGTAGCCTATTCACAATGATTTTGCTGATGGTTTTACTAATAACAGTGGTCAAACAGATAGGCCTAAAGTGGTTCCAATTCTGCAGTAAATCAGATTTATGAATCAGTACAGTGGTGGAGGCACAAAAATACTTTGGAAGATTATTGCCTTGGAAGAAGCTTGTTACTGCAGCAATACCATCAGCCTTAATAATCTCCTAAGACTTCTTGTAAAATTCAGCAATGAAGCCATCAGGACTAGTAGATTTGTCTGATTGCATTCCAAATTTCCCTTTAATTGGGGATATCTGTAAGCTTGAGGCTAGCAGTGTATTTCAGTTCAGCAAGGAAATGTGCCTTCTCAATAGGGGGTCTGAAGTTATGATCCTGATTAAGCAAATCTTTGTAATAACTTACGGCATCATTGGGTATATTAGTATTATCATGTAACCACTGACCATTGGAATTTTGAATAGCATGGATTGTATTGCACTTTCTTTTATATTTTATATAAGCATGAAAAAATCTGGTGTTTCTATCCCCATCAGTAAAAATCTTCATAGCAGCCTTTTGTTTAAGGAATTTTTCCTGATAATCAATGGCACTAAGTAGGTTGATGGCACTAAGTAGGTTGTTCTGATAGGTTGTTCTGAGCAATCAACAATTTCTTTTCCTCCACATTGCCAATTTGTTCCTCTTGCTCTAAAGTTTTGACTTCATCTTCTGCCTCCTGGACTTTAGCATGCACATTTCCAAAAGTTTCCCAACTCTAATTTCTGAGGGCTTTGGCAATTTTGATTTGCAGTAAACTTAACATGATAAGGGGGTCACGATGTGAAACTCCTTTCCATAATTCAACAATGTACTTATTGTAGGAAGGGTGTGCATCCCACATGTTAAGATATCTAAAAGGGGGGAGGAGTTATGATTATCAGTAGAAGTAATGCTGATAAGTATAGGTCAATGATATGAGCCAGCAAGACTAAGATGAGAGACAATGGTGAGGAGGAATTGGTTAAACCATGCATCATTTACCAACATTCTATCAAGCCTCTCCCAAATGGCTCCCCTTTTCCAAGTGAAAGCAGGCCCTTTGAAACCAAGATCAAAGAGGCCAGACTTATGGATATTATCACTGAAGGTGTTCATCTTGGCAGGATTTGGGACTCTTCCTCCAGATTTTTCAGCAGTAGAAGTAATACAATTGAAGTCCCCCCCACCAGCCATGGGGAGTCCATCTGTTGGCTAATGTTAATCAAACTATTCCACCACTCCTTTCTATCATCCTTTGTGTAACCAGCATATATGAAGGTAGCTTCCCCTT
>NW_018165036.1:889681-897049 GCF_001263595.1 Phalaenopsis equestris | reverse complement strand
TTAATCATGAAGTGTTAATCATGAAGTGGAGGGTGTGGAGAAGGCTGAGATCTTGATCTAGTTGTTCCTCTAAGATTTGGAGGACCATTTCTTGCTATTTCAGCCTTCATAGAGTGTACCCCTGATTGAACTTTTTGCACTTCTGTCCTTGGTTTTCTTCTTTTCCTCACTATTTTAATTTGCCAATCTTCTTTAATGGTTTATTTCATTTCAGTAATGATTGGTTCCTTTGGAGCTTGATCATGGATCTCTGTGATGATTTGCTTCCCCTTCTCAGCTTGCAAATGGGATGTAGGGGTGATAATTGTGATTTCAATATCTTCCTTTCTAATTGATCTATGTGGTGGGGTGTCATCTTGGCTGTTAGGTTCAGATAGCTCTCCAAGGAGATTAGCATCTGATGGAACCTCATTAATTCTTGAGGATGATTCTTCTAGCCTTTGATTTATTTCTTGTCTGTTTTCTAATATTGTTTCTTTAGCAATACTCCTTGTAGCATTAGTTATAGTTCTTTCAGTAACTGTTTGGTTTTTTTCTGCCATTTTCCTATTTGGGGGATGTAATCCGTAACATTTGTCTAAAGTGTGACCAAACATCTTACAATGTGGATAATAGTAAGGTTTTTGTTCAGCTATTATATCCTGCCAGAACGTTTCAGCATCAGAACCAATCCAAATTTTCTTCAATTCAGGGAGTGTGATATCTCTTTCAACTTGAATTCTAGCAAGGCCAGTTCTGGCCTTATTATAGGTGGGGGCATCCACTCTTAGAGGTGTACCTAATGCTCTACCAATGTTAAATAGAGCATTGAGCTTGAAGGGAGTGGGAGGCCATGTAGCTTGAACAAGAGGGGGACCACAGGAGGTTCTTTACTAGGATCAAACCCTGGAGTCCATTTTATAATTTTCATATTTGTTCCAGCAAGGTTAACAGATTGTTTAGCAAACAATCTTGCATAGTCTTCCTCAGCTGCCAACTAAATTAAAAGGTGCCTCCCATCCAATAGACCAATTTTCTAATTGCCTATAAACTTCAGTGATTCAAAAAAACTTCTGACTAGCTCCATTTTAAGATGTCCTAGCTGAAATTTGCCCACAAAAGTGAACTTAACCTCTTCCTTTAATGCATGAATTTCCTTGGTAGTGAAGTACACAGATGTTTCTCCTTCTCTAGACACAAGAGGGTGAATACAAGGACTACTTCCTTTTCCAGCAGCAGTATCATGGAATTCCTGTGGGAATACTAAATGATCATAATCTTGTAAAATTTTAGTTGATTTCCCAACCACACCAGCATAGGTTGCTTTTGTCCATTGGGAATCTGTGGAGATACAATGGAAGAAGCCATCACCCTTTCAAAAAAATCAGGAGCTTGTAGTTTAGCTAAAAAAAAAACAACTGTCCAAGAGGAAATAGAAAGTCAGGCAGAGCCACTTCTGAAACCCAAAGTGACAGCAAGCAAGAAAACCAGTGAAGTTTTCTTCCCCAAGGCGATCCCAACAAAGAATAAATCCCAAAGACCAGGGGAAATGGATAAAGACAGTCCCCCAGTATTTAGTAGAACAAAGAAGGATGAAAAGCCAATGGAACAGTGCCACTGAAATGAGCTGAAATGGAACAGCAACCACCAATGTAACAGTGCCAAAAAAGGCTTAAAGGAGCAGTAAAAGAAGATCAACCAGTGAACTCTTTGTTCACCAAAGGAAGCGAGTAGGGCTAACTCCACCAACACCAACTTGAATCTGCAGCCACACGCCCACACCCTATATATATTTATATATATATATATATATATATATATATATATATATATCCTTTTTGCATAGCATGAATATGAGGAATTGTCAACCTTATCCCAAGTAAAATAAAAGATAATTGGGAAGAAGAAGAGTTTCCAACCACCATCTATTCAGTGTTCCTCCCCGTGGAAGCCAACAAATGAGCAGGACCATTACCTTCTCTAGGAGTATGTCTAAATTTCACCCTGTAATATTTTAAATAATGCTTCATTCTATTTTTCCACTTGACAATATGCCAAGGAGGGGTTTCTTTCATTAAGCAGTATCCTGATACAAGCAATGGAGTTAGATTCTACAATCAAAGGACTCATCTGGCAATCGTAAGCAAATGTGATAGCCCAAAAATTGCTTTCTTTTCAATCTCCAAAGCGTTAAAAGCCCAAGTTGGAGAAGAAAAAAATAGAATGCACTTCTCCTAGGAGTTCCTAAAAACTCCCCCAAAACTTGCAGCATCCTTGGTATAGCTACCATCTGTGTTCACTTTCAACCAACCAGGCGGAGGGGTCCAAAGAATTAAAGAGAGATTGAAGTTTTGCTGAAGTTTAGTACTTGACATCCAATTCTTAAATAGATTAGAGAAGTGCTGGTATTGAATATTTTTTTGAATATAGGAGGTACAATTGAAAACAATAGACTTGACCAAATGCTTAAGGTCCTCATTCTTAGCTTGATTTATGCTCATCCAAACAAACCAAGCAACCAAGCATGGAATTACCCACAGATTAGCTTCTTTCCAGTCTCACCAACAAAGGGAAAGCTTATCCCAACACACATTTAAGTGTCAATCTTAAGTTATCTAAATAGTCCATACTAGATCCTTTGGGAGAATTCACAAGTAAAAAAAAGATGGTCTAAAGTCTCTTCCTCAGCATTGCATGCATAGCAGCAGGAGGGACTCCTCAGGTCTTTTATTTTTAAGATATCATTGGTGGGAAGCAATGAAATCCATAGTCTCTTGCAGAAAAATGACATAGAAGGTGTTAACAGCTTACCCCAAATGTCTTTCCCCCATTTCACTAGATGCCAATGGAAGAACTTGTGATAAATATATGCAGAAAGTTTCTGTGAGGAAGATTGTTTTATAATGACTTTTTCCTTTTGATCAATATAGATGGAAGTATTCTTAACCATTTGAATCTACTAACTATTGAGGATAGTGTTCAGCATTTTGCAATTCCATTGGTCATCAGACCAATAATCCTTAACCAGAGAATGATAATTGGGGTTTGGAGAAGAACAATCAAGCTTCTCCCCATTTCATACTCATTTATCAAACCAAAAATTAATATGCCCTTCTCCTAGTTCCGAAATGAAAAGCTCCTTGGCTTGATTTCTAATTCCCAATAGTTTAGACCAAATCCTGGAATCTCCAATTCTTTTTGTGACAAGAGTGGGATGTATAAACCTTCAATACTTCCCAATCATATATTTAGCCCAAAGGCAATCCTTGGCCCAAAATTTGATCCAAGCTTGCAAAGATTGATAAAGCTTAAGTGCTGGAGATCCTTAAAACCCAAACCTCCAGCTTGAAGTGGTTTGCAGATTTTCTGCCAAGAGAGCCAATGGAATTGCTTCTTCTGTCCAGCCAACAAGAACTTCTTAAAGATTCTCCCTAAGAGCACTTGTACCTTTCTTCATGGTAAACATTTGTGCGGCATAAGAAGGGATAACAGTCAAGATGCTTTTCAGTGGAGTGATCCTCCAACCATTAGATAAGAAAGAATTAGTCCAACAGTGGAGTTGGGCTTAGATATGATCAATCCCTTCATTAAATTGAGTTTACTTGGTTCTACCTTTGAGTAACTGTACACCAAGATATTTGATTGGAAAAGAAGCAAGGCTGAATCCAGCATATTGGGAAATCTAGTGTTTTATTTGTGGTTTAGTGTTAGTACTAACAAAAACTTGACATTTTTGTTTGTTTAGTTCCATAGCTGAAGTGATCTGAAAATGTTTGAGTATCTTATATAAAGCCTTCGCAGCAGTCTTTGCAACATTGGAGAAAATAATTATATCATTTGCATATGACAAGTGACTAATATTAATATTGGATTTGTGATGACAAGCCAAATGAGGAGAGGCTTCAAACATATTGTTTAGAAGCCTAGAAAAATAATCCATAGCAAAAATAAAGATTTTAGGGGATAAGGGGTCCCCTTGTTTAATTCCCCTAAAAGTAGTGAAGAAACCATGGCTCTTGCCATTGATTAGAACAAAATGTACATTGTCATTTAGCCATCTTCCAAATAATTTTATGAATTTAATAGCAGATAGAGTTTCCAAAATGAAACCCCAATTGATGGTGCCATTAGCTTATTTAATATCCAGTTTGAAAATAGCATTACTTTCTCTACTTTTCTTGTCCAGATCTAACAATAGCTCCTGTGCCAACAAAATATTTCTATTGATATTTCTTCCCTTGACAAAGGCCACCAGATTAGCACTGGTGAGGTTTTGGAGATGGGGTTGAAGTCTGGATACTATAATCGTGCTAATCACTTTAGACATGACATTAGTTAAACTGGTTGGTCTAAAATCCCCCTAGTTTTTTCTGGTTTGATTCTTGGGAATCAAAGTGATTATAGAAGAAGTGAACTACTTTGGGGGATCAATACCCTTGAAAAAATTCTACACAGCAAGAACTAACTCTCTTTTGATTAAAGGCCAAAACACCTTATAAAATGTAGTTGTAAATCCATTTGGCCCAGCAAACTTTTGTCCATCAATGGAATCAAGTTCAGCTTTGATTTCAACCTCCAATGGTATTTGACTCAGCTCTAACCTATGGACAAACTCCTGACAATAAAAAAAGAGATCAGTATCAATTGGAGATCTAGAAGGTGGCTTGCAATTAAATAGATTTTGAAAGTAGCTGACTACATCTTGGGCAATTTCTCCAGCATCAGTTTGAATCTGACATGCAGAATCAGTTAGAATCTGACATGTAGAATCAGTAATAGATAGAATCATGTTACATTTTCTCTTGAAATTAATACCTGCATGATAAAAACTGGCGTTTCTGTCTCCCTCAATTAATTTAGTAAGTGCAACATTTTGTTTAAGAAAAGCTTTAGTATAATTAATCTGGGAGAGAAGGGCATCATTGGCCTTATCTAAATCTTCTTTAGAGTTTTGTCCCCTTCGAAAACCAACTTCCAACCTAAAAAATTCTTCTTGAGCAGCTATCAGGTTTTCATGAACATTCCCAAACTTATCCCAGTTCCACCTTCTTAGATGAGAAGCCACTTTTTTTTTATGATACCAAAGATTCACCCCCGGGTAACCATTACCATCTCATTTCCAAGCCTTTTCAATCAAAATGAGGAAATCACAGTGGAGAGTCCACATGTTCTGAAATCTAAAGGGAGTTCTACCCGAACTAGCAGAATTTTGGATGGAACAAAGGAGAGGCTCGTGGTCAGACCCTGCCAATGCAAGATGAGAAACGACAATGAAAGGAAAATTCTGTAGTCATTTGGAGTTACCTAGCATTTTGTATAGCCTTTCAAATAGGGAACCCGTTGTCCAAGGATATTTTGGACCTTGGTAACCCAAATCAAATACAGCAGCATCAGTAATTAAGTCAATGAATTTGTTCATAGATGAAAGTAAAGGGGGTCTTCCACCTCTCCTTTCAGCAAGTGTTTTGATACAATTAAAATATCCTCCCAAAATCCAAATAAAATCATCTGATTGACCAATTTGCACTAAATCCAACCAAAGGTTTTATTGATTCCTTGCAATGCTGCTTGCATATATAAATGTGACATACCTCAACTGAGCACCAAAAGAGAATTGAATTTGGAGGAATTGAGAGTGATTCTGCATGACAGACCATTGTAACTTAAATCTAGAAAAGATCCAAATTTTATTATTCAAATTGAAAAACTAATTAAATTTAGGGAATTTTCATAAAATATTTTTGGGCTGTTTATTGACCATAGGCTTCAACATAGCAGAACACCAAATTTTATGTGTTCTAACAAGATGAATTAATCTCTTCATAAAGGAGGGGTGGGCTACACAGAAAATTGATCATTGTGAAAAGGTTTTACCTTTTTCTCTAGTACTGGGGTAAATTTCATTTTGCTGATTTATGGAAGGTCCATCGAGTGATTGAACTTCCAGAAGTTATTTTAACTCCATCCTACCATTCTTCTTTTAGTTGCTTTTCTGAACTTGCCATTCATCTATGAGCACATATGTTAAACTATTAAGAGTGGGATTATCAAACTTTTGTGGGTTAATATCCAATTGTCTCTTATCTTGAGTAACTGCCTTAGTCTGTATTTCCTCTAAATGAGGATAGTGGTTAGAAGCTACTATCTGAGTGACACCCTGATCATCATCAACAACTATAGGGTTGATCTGAATAGTTTGATTAACCATCTTAGTTGTACAAGAGATTGGTGGGATAGCAATTTCAGTGGCATGAAGCTCTCTTAAGCTCCCTCCCACCTCCATTGTAGGATGTGAAACAGTCCCTATAGGAGTAGCAATACCCTCCTTATGGGGGTCAGCAACCTTCTTCTTAGAGGGTTGATGAAGTATATAACATTTTTATAAGTTATGTCCAAACATTCTGCAATGAGGACAATAGAGAGGTCATTGATCCATCATAATATTCTGCCAAAAACCCTCATCTTTAGTTCTAATCCATACCCTTTACACATCAGTAAAGGTTATATCCCTTTCCACTAGAACTCTAGCCCCTGCAAGTCCATCTAAATTGTAAGTTGGAGTATCCACCTCCAATGGACAGCTAAGAGTACGACAAATATTAAATAGAACATTTTAATGATAAAACTAAATTGGAAGATTTGGTAGTTTGAAAAAAATTGGGGACAATTGGAGGCTCCTTATTTGAATCAAAACGAGGAGTCCACTTCACAAGTTCCATAGGGTCCCAGCAATCAAGAGAGAATATTTAGCAAAAATTCTGGCATAGTCTTCTTCATTAGAGAGTTTAATTAGAAGGTGTCTAACATCCATCAAACTAAACTTATAAGCTCCAATAAGATTAAGTTCTTTAAAAAATTTCCTAACATAATCCATCTTTGGGTGTCCAAATTGGAATTTTCTAATTAAAAAAAATTTAAAAGTTTCTGTTAGTGATTGAGTTTCCCTAGAAGCAAATAGAATGGCTGGTTCACCATTTTTTACCTCACTTTCGGTTGAGGTCTAGAAATTTCTTTAGTAGCCTAGGTCTAGCCATAGGACTTTCCTAATGACTAGTCTTAGAAAACTAGAAAGGGTACCCTCACCATTAGAAACTCAAAACTCTTCTCTTTACTCAACTTTAAGTTCCACATATTGGTCCTAACCTCTAGCACTTAGTAGGTAAGATCATTATGAGGGAACTCAAGGAGAGTTCCTATAGGGTTACTTGACCTTAGGATTGACCCTAGGTGTTGATTTGGAGCTAAGGTACACCATACCCTCACCATACCCTCACCATACCCTCACAATAGCCTGGTTAAGGCCAATACATGGGGACCCAAAATGGAGATTTCATTGATCCATGACTCATTCAAAATGGTTCTCTACCCAATTGCACTTGAAATACCCAA
>NW_018165036.1:888478-889485 GCF_001263595.1 Phalaenopsis equestris | reverse complement strand
CAAAATATTCCCAATTTAATTTTGTCCAACTACACAATGGCCTAATTTGGTCAATTTGACCATCTTTGACCAAAACCCCAAATTAGCCCTAATATTGGCTAACACCCCAAATCTCAACAGTTGAATGCCCTAAACCTCAAATTGGCATTCAATTTTTGTTGAAAATCCTTTGTGAGGTCATTTTTGACCAAACACAATAATCAATTTGAGCTTAGTCTAAAGCTAGCTCAAGTTTGACTCAAATCAGTCTCATATGCCTAATTTGGATCTAAATCCAAAACCCATCAAAATCCATAAACCCATCAAAATCCATTATCAAAATCCATTCAAATTGACCATTAAATCGACTTCAAAAAAAATTTCATCCTTCATGAAAGTTGTTCATCAGGATATTTTACACCAAACACAACAATCAATTTGGACTTAGCTCATGGCTAGCCCAAGTTTGACCCGAACTTATGCCAACATGCTTAAAATGGGTCAAAAATAAAAATGGGTCAAAAATAACCAAACTTAGCCTAACATGAAAATCCACTGTCAAAAATAAAAAATCCACTAAATTGATTAATCAATTGACCTCAAAATGACTTTCACCCTTCATGAAAGTTGTTCCTCATGGTCTCTTACACCAAATTCCATGTTTAATTGGGCCAATTGACATGTATAATCTAGTCTAAACATAAGATTTGGTCATATCCACCTTCTTGGACTTATGGCCAAATCCAAACCAATTGAGCTTGGTATGGTCAAATGAACCTTACCTTAACTCATCCTAGACTCTAGAGTTGAGTTTAAAGCCAGCCACCAACCCATGGTTAAGCTTGATATTTATCTCATGGGTAAAAATATTTTTTTAAATTTTTAAAGGGATAAAGAGAAGGTTAAATCAAAGTACTTGCTATACCACATGTCAATACCCTATGGTGCCATTTTTACTGCTCATTATAAGCTTTAACCATGACCAAACCCTTGGTTAACCACTTTAACCCAAGCTAAAGCCCAAAACC
>NW_018165036.1:887618-887925 GCF_001263595.1 Phalaenopsis equestris | reverse complement strand
CGGCGAGACGCGTGGCAGCTGACTCAGAAGGCGGCATCGAAAAGGAGCACGCCGCATGGCTGTTCGACGAATCCGATGATCCAGTCAGCCCGCGGTTTGAATAAATAAATAGGGGTATTTAATAAATTCAGAAAATACCCCTAAACTTAAAAAATTCATATATTTGCATAGAAAACTCATAAAAAGAAAATAAAAATACCCTCTTGCTCAGTGAACAAAGGAGAATCATGTGGAATTATTTTCACATTAATTTGTTGCATATTTCATTTTTTAAAATCAATTAGTGTTAGAGGTTTTTCAATTCTCC
>NW_018165036.1:886548-887518 GCF_001263595.1 Phalaenopsis equestris | reverse complement strand
GTTCTATCCAAGATTGACATGGAAACCCTACAAAACTCAGAAAAGAAGAAGACACAGTAAATGCGATTGCAAATATCAACAAAGACTGGCAGAAGCTATTGATGGAATTTTTGCATACTGGAAAGCTGCTAGAGGATAAGTCCGAGGCAAACCTGGTTGCAAAGAGAGCTTTGTCATACGCTCTCACAAATGGTGTTCTCTATAGGAGATCGTTCGATCAAATGTGTCTACGGTGTTTGAGCAGAGCCGAGGCACAGGATATTGTCAAAGAAATACATGTCGGATTGTGTGGTGCTCACCAGTCGGGACCAAAGATGAAAATGAAAATCAAAAGACTCGGATATTATTGGCCAAAAATTATGTCTGATTGCATGGATACAACAAAAAAATGTCACCAGTGCCAGATACATGGAGTGGTCCTACACCAACCACCGAATGTGCTACACCCAACTATTGCCTCGTGGCCATTCGAGTGTTGGGGTACGGACATAGTGGGTCCGATAGATCCTCCATCCTCCAAAAGACATAGATTCATACTTGCAGCGACAGACTACTTCTCTAAATGGGCAGAGGCAGTTCCACTACGAGAGGTTACAACTCAGCTTGTCTTACAGTTCTTCAAAGACCAAGTCGTTTACCGTTTTGGGGTACCACAAAGAATTATCTCTGATAACGGGACAGCTTTCAAGAGCAGAAAAATCAACAACTTTGTCAAAAAACATGAGATAGACTGGAGATACTCCACAATTTATTATCCGAAAGCAAATGGGTTAGTTGAAGCCTTCAACAAAACACTTGTACATATTTTGAAAAAAATACTCAATGAAAATAAACGAGACTGGCACAATAAACAGCTAGAAGCTCTATGGGCCTACTGAACGACGTTCAGAACTCCCACTCAATGTACACCTTACATGCTCGTGTACGGGTCAGAGGCCGTAATACCATTAGAAATACAGACGTCGTCTCT
>NW_018165036.1:883796-884311 GCF_001263595.1 Phalaenopsis equestris | reverse complement strand
AGTTGCAACCATATGAGTTATAAACTCGTTGCACCACTAGGTCATCCCAGAACAACAGCTTAGAAGGTCAGCTTGTTTAGTAACTCATAACATAGTTTGCGAGAAGATCTTCTATTGGCAGGCATGCAGATGTATAAATATGCGGACAGCGATATGAGGACAGCTTGCTTTGTACTTTATATTATGTACTCATAGACGTACTAGTTATGCGTATAGCATAATATATTTTCCATCTTTGAGATATATACATGATATATTGTAAAATGACTGTGCTGAACTATGCATTGGTTCGTAACAATGAACAGAACAAAATAAAACAAATTAAATTTGCTGAATAAGTTTTCTAAATTTTGTGATTCCTTGTTTGTGCAATATGACCTCGTTCGGTCTATATCCCCACAAAATTGCGCGTCCTACACAATTTTTTTTTTCGTGATATCCCTATGGAGTCACAAACTCTATATGATACTTGCAAATAAATTTTGCAATTTTTTTCCAAAATAACATAAATTTCT
>NW_018165036.1:883017-883599 GCF_001263595.1 Phalaenopsis equestris | reverse complement strand
TTTTTCAAAATTGATCCGATAATTTCAATTTTCACATTAAATCAGTTCAATACTTCTGATTTATGATTCTCCCAAATTGATTGAATAATTTTCACTTTGAATCAGTTCGATACTTCTGATTCATAACTTTTCAAAATTGATCCGATAATTTAAATTTTTTCATCGAATCAGTTCGATACTTCTGATTCATATCTTTTTAAAAATTGATCCGATAATTTCAATTTTTTTCATTGAATCAGTTCAATACTTCTGATTCATAACTTTTTAAAAATTGATCCGATAATTTCAATTTTTTATCGAATCAGTTCGATACTGCTGATTCATGACTTTTTAAAAAAAATTGATCCGATAATTTCAATTTTCTCATCAAATCAGTTCGATACTTCTAATTCATAACTTTTCAAAATTGATCCAATAATTTCAATTTTCTCCTCTAATCAGTTCGATACTTCTGATTCATAACTTTTCAAAATTGATCTGATAATTTCAATTTTTTACTTTGAATCAGTTCAATACTTCTGATTCGTAATTGATCCAATAATTTCAATTTTTACTTTGAATCAGTTCTCTGATTCATATTCA
>NW_018165036.1:881403-882940 GCF_001263595.1 Phalaenopsis equestris | reverse complement strand
TTTCAATTTTTACTTTGAATCAGTTCAATACTTCTGATTCATAATTGATCTGATAATCTCAATTTTCTCATCGAATCAGTTCGATACTTCTGATTCATAACTTTTCAAAAATTGATCCAATAATTTCAATTTTCTCATCGAATCAGTTCGATACTTCTGATTCATAACTTTTCAAAAAGTTGATCCAATAATTTCAATTTTCACATTAAATCAATTCGATACTTCTAACTTATGCTTTTCTCAAATTGATTGGATAATTTTCACTTCGAATCAATCCGATATTTCTAATTCACTTCCTTCAAGAATTGATCTAGTAATTTCAATTCTTACTTTAAGATCAGTCCTACACTTCTAATTTCTTCTTATTGGAAGTCAGTTCCAAATGTCTGACTCTCCTTTGATATCAATATTCGTATCTTGAATCCCCATTTTGAGATCAACCCTTACATGTTGATCCCTATTAAAAAAAAAACATAACAAAACAACACACTTAACAACTTTAAAAATCACTATCCAATTCTCAGTGAGAGTCCTCACTGCCTGACATTGATCAGACACTTATTTGCAAAAAAATTCCCCAGCAGAAATAAATAGCACACACAAATTCACACTTCTCTCTAGGTCTGATGACTTAGAAATCTATATTGGTCTTGTTGATCTTGTCGGTCAACACCAATACGTGCGGTGTGCTTGCCCAGCACACCACACCTATTGGGGGTCCATTTGTTGACCTCACTTTCGGTTGAGGTAGTTTTCCTTTTTAGTAGCCTAGGGTCTAGCCATAGGACTTTCCTACTGACTAGTCTTAGAAAACTAGAAAAGGTACCCTCACCATTAAAAACTCAAAACTCTTCTCTTTACTCAACTTGAAGTTCCACATATTGGTCTTAACCTCTAGCACTTAGTAGGTAAGATCATTATGAGGGAACTCAAGGAGGATTCCTATAGGGTTACATGACCTTAGGATTGAACATTGGTGTTGGTTTGCAGCTAAGGTATACCATACCCTCACCATACCCTCACCATACCCTGGCTAAGACCAATACATGGGGACCCAAAATGGAGATTTCATTGGTCCATGACTCATTCGAAATAGTTCTCTACCCAATTGCACTTGAAATGCCCAACTTGGTCTTTAGCCCCTAGGCACCTCTAAATTACCTAACTACCCTTGGGACCCAAATTTGGCCAAAATTTTGCAAATTTTGCAAAAATACCCAAAACTGATCAAAACTCATTCCAAACACTTTGAATACATCCAAATTTGCCAAAATTGACAAAAATTTCCAAAAACGGCCTAATAACCAAAATGCCCCTCCATGGCCCAAAAATCCAAAATTTCCAAAATTTCTCAAAAAATCCTAATAAATCCAAAATATTTTCAATTTAATTTTGTCCAACTACACCATGGTCTAATTTGGTCAATTTGACCATCTTTGACCAAAACCCCAAATTAGCCCCAATAATTGCTAACGCCATAAATTTCAACAATTGAATGCCCTAAACCTCAAATTGGCATCCAATTTTTGTTGAAAAT
>NW_018165036.1:879009-879669 GCF_001263595.1 Phalaenopsis equestris | reverse complement strand
AAAATTCATAAAAATAAAATAAAAATACCCTCTTGCTCAGTGAACAGAGGAGAATCATGTGGAATTATTTTCACATTAATTTGATACATATTTAATTTTATAAAAATCAATTAGTGTTAGGGGTTTTTCAATTCTCCATTCATATTGGATTATCACCTTGACCCCAAACTTTTTTATGTTGTAGCCTCTCTCTAGATGCACAATTTGAGCATTTTTTCAAAGACATAGAAGATCTCTAGATAGAAAATCTTAATTTTCTAAATTTTTATGCATTTTCTATTAAAATAATTATAGAAAATTTTATGTGACTTAGAAAATTTTTCAAAAATTCATGTAAGTTCCCTATGGCTAGAGTAGTCTTAGTAAAGAATTTCATAATTTTTAAGAATCAAAACATTACTATTTTGAGCAAACATTAATTTGCTTAAAACATTTAATTTGAAGCACACAGAGATTAAAATCACTTGATTTTTGTTCTCCACTGTGGCTCATGAGTCAGAGAACTCACCATAGAACTTTTAAGTCATTTGGAGATCATTTAGTATTTTTAATTGATTTTTAAAACTCACCATTAAATTTGAGACTTAAATGATTTTTAAAAATCAAAATATAACTCCAAAAATTATGAAACTTAGTTTTTTGAGTTCTCTGATATCAAGG
>NW_018165036.1:878234-878699 GCF_001263595.1 Phalaenopsis equestris | reverse complement strand
AGATTTTCCAAAAATATAAAACATATTTTTCAACACTTAAAATATTTTATTTTTATTAAAGTCCTCAAAACTTCAATTAATTTTAATAAATCACAAAAAATTCAAAAAATTGTGAAATTTTGGAGAAATGACTTCCTCGTCTAGGGCTAGCTTACATAAAAATTTCAATTGATTAGGAATTGTCCTGATCATCTTTTGGAATCTTCTTTGAAGTGCATATTTTTGCATGAAAATAATTATATGAATTAAATTAAATAGTGAAAATTCACATTTTCTCCTCTGATGTCTTAATTGACCTATTAGTAGGATTACATAAAAATTTCATAGTCATTTGACTTGAATTTGACAAATTATGAAAGTTTGGACCCTTAGGGGCAAAAAAATGTAATTTTGGATATTTTGGCCTTAATGAACATTTAGGCTTAATCAAAATGGGAAATGGGTAATTTCTGATATTAATTAACT